>NC_085139.1:56271355-56316126 GCF_024139115.2 Armigeres subalbatus
GGGGCGAACGCTCCACCACGGACCAGGTGTTCGCCATTCGCCAGGTACTGTAGAATTGCCGCGAATACAACGTGCCCACACATCATCTATTCATCAACTTCAGAGCCGCATATGATTCAATCGATCGGGATAAGCTATGGCAGCTAATGCACGAACACGGATTCCCGGATAAACTGACACGGTTGATCAAAGCGACGATGGATCGGGTGATGTGCGTAGTTCGAGTTTCAGGGGTATTCTCGAGTCCCTTAGAAACCCGCTTAGGGTTACGGCAAGGTGACGGTTTTTCGTGTGATGGTGATAGAGGGTTACGGCAAGGTGATGGTGATTGAGGGTTACGGCAAGGTGATGGAGGAGGCGAATGAACAACGAGTTGCATGAGCTGCTCGGAGAACCATCCATCGTCCACACCGCGAAAATCGGACGACTGCGGTGGGCGAACGCTCCACCACGGACCAGGTGTTCGCCATTCGCCAAGTACTGTAGAATTGCCGCGAATACAACGTGCCCACACATCATCTATTCATCAACTTCAGAGCCGCATATGATTCAATCGATCGGGATAAGCTATGGCAGCTAATGCACGAACACGGATTCCCGGATAAACTGACACGGTTGATCAAAGCGACGATGGATCGGGTGATGTGCGTAGTTCGAGTTTCAGGGGCATTCTCGAGTCCCTTAGAAACCCGCTTAGGGTTACGGCAAGGTGACGGTTTTTCGTGTGATGGTGATAGAGGGTTACGGCAAGGTGATGGTGATTGAGGGTTACGGCAAGGTGATGGAGGAGGCGAATGAACAACGAGTTGCATGAGCTGCTCGGAGAACCATCCATCGTCCACACCGCGAAAATCGGACGACTGCGGTGGGCGAACGCTCCACCACGGACCAGGTGTTCGCCATTCGCCAAGTACTGTAGAATTGCCGCGAATACAACGTGCCCACACATCATCTATTCATCAACTTCAGAGCCGCATATGATTCAATCGATCGGGATAAGCTATGGCAGCTAATGCACGAACACGGATTCCCGGATAAACTGACACGGTTGATCAAAGCGACGATGGATCGGGTGATGTGCGTAGTTCGAGTTTCAGGGGCATTCTCGAGTCCCTTAGAAACCCGCTTAGGGTTACGGCAAGGTGACGGTTTTTCGTGTGATGGTGATAGAGGGTTACGGCAAGGTGATGGTGATTGAGGGTTACGGCAAGGTGATGGAGGAGGCGAATGAACAATGAGTTGCATGAGCTGCTCGGAGAACCATCCATCGTCCACACCGCGAAAATCGGACGACTGCGGTGGGCCAGGCACTTAGCCAGAATGTCGGACAGTAACCGGGTGAAAATGGTTCTCGACAACGATCCAACGGGCACAAGAAAGCGAGGTGCGCAGCGGGCAAGGTGGATCGATCAGGTGGAAGATGACTTGCGGACCCTCCGTAGACTGCGTGGTTGGCGACGTGTAGCCATGGACCGAGCCGAATGGAGAAGACTCTTATATACCGCACAAGTCACTTCGGCCTTAGTCTGAATAAATGATAATAATACATTGGTCATGAGAGCCAAATGTGAGGGTGGCCGATGAGCGCTATTATTCAAATTATCGACAAAAGAAAGCTCATCAAGATAGCCGAATAATATGTTACAACACAGTCAACACAAAATCGTATATGATGCAACATAAGATGCTAAAGTGGAGGCGATATGCGTACATGTTGTATGGGGAAGTACCTATATCGCATCCACTTTAGCATCTTATATGGCATCATATACGATCTTGTGTTGACTGGGAAGGCCCTAGTGCGAACATAGTATTCCATCTAAACAGATAACACTGAATCGACAACATGATGCCACAATACACGACTTGAGACCGTAAATAGAAGGAATCGTAGTGTGCTGCGGTTCAGACCGTATGTCAAGTTTTTTCGCTGTGCGTATTTATCCAATTTTTCGATTTCAATCATTTCGGCTCGATAGTGTGTGACAAATTGCAGTTTTTATTCCGCGACGGATAATAGATTTTCCGAATTTGATGCCGCTCTAGGCGGAAGGATCTAATACACTGGATTTTGTTTTTACGCGATTTACATTTTCTCAATTTTCAACTCATCCTAAATGTTTAACGTATATTAATTATCGTGTGATTTTTCTTTGATTTATTCTGGATTTTTTGAAACATGTTGCGAAGAGTTTGGTGGCAAATTGAAGTCACACGATCAAAAATACGAGCGAAAAAAAATCGTGTAAAAACAAAATCCTGTGTACTCTAAAGTAGTGTCAGAACAAAGACTAATGGTCAAATGCGCTGCCGCTACTATAGTTTGTAACGGCATTTCAAGTTGATATACTCGCCGTGTAATCCTAGTGCTCCGGATATGCATACTCTGATTTCATTTTTAAAACTAAATACGCGCTGGAGTGATAGATCCGGAAATTTGTTCATGGGTCCATTACCCACATCCCTCCATCCTCGGTTGCCACCCCATGTTCGCCAAGTTGCTCTGTACCTAGTCAGCCCACCTTGCTCGCTGCACTCCACGCCTTCTGGTACCTGCCAGATCGGAAGCGAACACCATCTATGCAGGGTTGCTGTCCGGCATACTTGCAACAAGCCCTGCCCATCGTACCCTTCCAGCGGTAGCAACCTTCTGGATACATCTAAACGGCTTTGGGACAGGAGGCCGAAAGACAAAAGATCGACGGACAAAAGGTCGACGGACAAAAGGTCGAAAAGACAAAAGGTTGAAGGGACAAAAGGTCGACGGGACAAAATTTCGAAGGGACAAAAGGTCGGAAACCCAACATTAAAAAATCTGTAATTCTACACACGAAAAAGATAAAATATACTACAACAAGTTTGAAAACATGTTTCTGAAGCAAAATCTAGCTTATTACATTTCTCAGAAATTTCTCCTTCTTTATTTCATGGGCAGTTCTTTAACCAATTTACAGTGAATATACAGCAGCCAGGGCGAGCATTGTGTGATTTTTATTAGTTCTCGGGACGATGAACTTGAATAATTAGTAGGGTAATTCGCCAAATGTTGAACGGCTAATTTTTTCGCCTATTGTTGAACGCACGTGCATTTCTTATGGGCGTTGAACAATAGGCAAGAATTTAAGCCGTTCATCATTTGGCGGTTTCCCCTACTTGTTAGATCATGCTCTAGTAAAACGTATAGTTTCGAGTGCATGTTTGAGTGAAACACGTTAGTTTTGGTAGCGCTTGACGAGGGAGAAACTGCAAAAATTTCTATAAGTATAGCGCTTCAGCGGTAAATCATCTTCTAGTAGTTCACGTTGGCGTCAATATCAGTAAAATAAAAATAATTCTCCAGATTTTAGATTCGTTGCTGTTTGTTGGCGTGATATATAAGGGGCAATATTGTAAATGAATCGGTTCTGTTTCAAGAAGAATTTTCTTCATATTGCAAACCACAACTGACTGATGACTGAAGTTCATTCGTAACGATGGTATTATTAACGAACCTATCAGCACAGACAAACAGACATAACACTCATGAAACTTCCATCGTTTACTGATTTACAGGTCAATTCAAAAATCATTCGTTGGTCAATCGATCACTCGTGGTGCGCGAATAGGATTTGCTCTAGTTTGACGTTTGCTCACTACCGCCATCTGGTTTGTGATTTGCCCAACTAACTGAAATCAACAGATGTCGTTAATGTTTGAAGTAAATGTGTAATGTGTTATGCCTGTTTGTCTGTGCTATTAGCGTCAAAAAACATTTTCAATATTTGTAAAGTTAATATTTTACTCTTCACGTAATCCTAAGTCCAATTGACCTTTTTCTTTTTAATACAGTTTAATGCTTAATTTTTAGAAAATAATCAAATCATATAAAAGGATTTTCGTTACCATGATCCCTGGTAAGCGTGCTATTGTGGGGATCTAGAAAGCACTTTCACAGTTAGTGTGGTAGTAACTTACATGCAACAAGTTAGCATCTATGCTCAACAAGATGTTTTGATTTTCTCCATTTGTTTACATGCTACCTTTATTCTACGCAAGCGAAATTGCTTGTAATATAAACAGCAACCCAGCTTTCGTATGTTCGAAATCAAAAATGACTCGTCCCAAGTGGGCTGAGAAAACATCCACCTGACAGCCTTTTTGGGGACAATGGGTCAACATTTTGTCCATTTCGCTTGAGACTTTCAATGGTTTAAATAAGATAGTGTGGACAATCTTCGTCGTTTTTTGCTGTTTGGCGTCAAAACCAACAGTAAGCAAGCCCGATTGGTGGAATATTTTTTGTCGGAATTGCAATATATGAAGATTTATAAGGATAAACCTCTCGTGACACCTATGAGAAATCGTAGAGTTCTCTGCATCTTTCTTGAGTAGGTGTCCAACTAACCAACCTTCCCCTTCCTTAGCATTCGCAAGGACATTCTTCTTTTTCTTCTTCTTCTTATTGGCATTACATGCCCACACTGGGACAGAGCCGCCTCGCAGCTTAGTGTTCATTAAGCACTTCCACAGTTATTAACTGCGAGGTTTCTAAGCCATGTAACATGTGGTGTGTCTGTCATTTCGAGATGCGTGAGATTTTCGCGTTTTTGTTCCGTATTATAAATGTAGTAAGACACCAAAAACACATTTGAATATGCGTGAAGCATCACAACCACCCATCACCCACCGGAAAGGATGCAGCCACACCACACACAGTTCCGCTATTCACCACCAGTTGTAGGATCACGGAAAACTGGGCGGCCATTGGGGGGTGGCATAGAAGACGCCATGACGAGCGAAAAGCTTGGAGGGGAAATGAGCTAGGTCGAGGATATGAAAAGGAGATGCGCCATTGCTAGGAATGATTATCCAATCGACAGCCTGGTTCGACAGACGTGAGCGATAAATCAATAAAGTTAAAAAACCAAATTGAAAATTATAAGCAAAGTTTGTGAGACAGTGGAAGCGACAAAGTGGAAAAACCATCCAGGTAAAAAAACCCTCGACCAGAACTCAAACCCCTCCCTAATTAAAACGGTACTTATTACACCCTTTCCCCAATGTGCTCGCAGGACCCCTCTTTTACTCGGTGGTAATTCTTACCGTCGGCAATACCTGTGATCTCCTTCCGACCGGGTCAGAACTGACAGTGATCACGTTTCCGGCCAGAAGTGCGAGGATTCGGAAGCGACGCTCGAGGCATCATTTCCGATCGAGTAGATCCACAGAAGCCTTGTTCGTGGGCGCCGCCATTTTGGCCATCAGTTTCGGGACGCTGTAAAACCTGTCCGCGATCAGCTCGAGCGTGATAGAACCGTGACGGCACGAGGAGGAGTCGAGAACTCCACAGGAGTGTCCCTGAAAGTGGTATCGGCGATAACGGGGAGAAAGCAGGCGGAGAAGTGGAACGGAGAACGGGCTCCGCCGACAGTTGCAGCAACGTGAGCAGTGTGGAGGTAGGGGATAGACGGTTAAGGAAGTGGGATAAGTGAAGGTACCTGTGTCATCCAATAAAGTGGGAAGGTTGCCAAACGGTATCCAGTTCTTTTCTTGGTCGCGAGAGAATCAAGTGCGGATGCCGACCCTGAGGTATTGAAGAGAGGAGTCTCATGTGTGCCGAAGTGAGTTACACATTAGTTACAGCCAGGTTACCATTTTTGCATTCGTATATCATGAGGCTAACACGATGATACTTTTATGCCCAGGGAAGTCGAGATAATTTCCAATCCGAAAATTGCCTAGACCGGCACCGGGAATCGAACCCAGCCACCCTCAGCATGGTCTTGCTTTGTAGCCGCGCGTCTTACCGCACGGCTAAGGGGGGCACCGCAAGGACGTGGCCAGGGCAGATCTCGACTATTGGAGAGTGCATTGCTTCCATCTAAGAGATAGTGATTAGTCCCAAATGATTATCTATGGTAACGGATGAAAGTGATGTTACTTTCATACAATAGAATTGGATTGTACCACCTACGAATTTGTGCGAATTGCTTAATGCTAATGCTAATGCTAATTTATAAGGATAAATGTGCTCAACCGCAGTATATTAGGCCAACGTTTGAGCCATATACCCTATCCAACAAATATTTTGCTGATTTCAAACTCAGAGATCACGAAAGGCGTAGTTCCATTAGAATCAAAACATTACCAGAATCTACTTAGGGTTCCATCCCTCAAGATTAAGGACACTTCAATTACTTCGCTTCTGATTGTTCATATTTCTTTTCCTCCACAAACACTCCCCTGTGCGCCGTATGTTTTCCGCCTTGTATCACCAAAATTTCGAAATTACATTTGATGCGCAACTTTATTATCCATTTGGATCCTATCCGAACCGCGTGTAAAGGTTGATATTTTCCTTCGTTTTCGGTAGTCCCGCACTTTCCTATCGACCCTTACCCGAACGTGCTGAATCAGGTTAGGACTCGTTGATTGCGTTTGTACCAGCCACAGCCACCTCTATTCAACCGCACACACAGGGGGGCGCAAAACATAAAAGCGGCAAGAGAGCCATAAATTAGAACGCGCCCCTCCCTATATTGCAAAATATTGCACAGCCGATTTGCTTGAGGTTGTCGGAAGGCTGATAAGAATTTTACTGCCGTCAAGGCTGCTGCTGCTGCCATGCGGCGCTCATTGCATGCTGTCTTATACTTTTTATTGAGGGGTCGGTCGCCCATCTTCATCTTTTGTTTATATTGTGTTCGGCGAAGTCATCGTATACCTACATCGTCGTCGGTTTATTTATTTATCGTTGAACCGGAAAATCCCATCAAAACCGAACAAAATTAGACGAAAATTGAAATGGGGAAGGGGTGATGTGCGGAGCGACGACGGCTAGAGAGTAAAAAATCGACGATTACCAGACTGGATTATCAGCAGAAAAAGGTGTTCTCCCCTGCTGCTTGGCTGACTCAGCTGCGGGGTGTATATTTTCGATTATTAAATAATTTTGTGGTTTGACACAGGTTCTGAGGCGAAGTAGAAACGGACTAAGCATGGTGTCAGTGGTTAGATTTTCGAAACTGACCAAAAAGATAACATTCGATTACTGCTATAATGAAATTAGGAATCATGTATTACTTAAATGCAAATACAACAAATTCAGATTTCGCAATTACCAAAATTCAATTAACAACATACTGCAAAGGGGGATGCATTAGCATTGAGTAATTCGCACAAATTCGTAAGTGGTACAAGCCTGTAGGATTATTGTATGAGAGTAGAATCACTTTCATCCGTTACCACAGATATTGATTTGCGACTAATCACTATATCTTGCTTCCATAATGCACTCCCCAATAGTCGAGATTAACGAGCCTGGATTAAAAACAAAGAGACGCAATACTCCTACATTTAACAACCTTGTGCTCGATTGGAACAACCGATTTGACAACAAATGCGCTGTTCCAATTTTTACATTTCATCTCTTTGTTATGAGTGCAGCCTCTTTAGTCGAGATCTGTCCTGGCCACGTGCTTGCAAATGCTGAGGAAGGGGAAGGATGGTTAGTTGAACACCCACTTGAGAAAGATTCAGAGAACTCTACGACCTCTCATAGGTGTCACGGGAGGTTTTGAAATTGTTAGTGTGAGATTTTATAACAGTAAGAATCGTTTTGGTAGAACGTGAAACATATATAGAACTTAATAAGATATACAAAGTAGGAAAGAAACGAGCTTGGAATTGACCCCACGACCTCCTGCTTATAAGGCAGGAGCCACCAGGCTCGTTATAACATACACGGAGAAATGAGAAAACACAGAAATGGGTGATTTTTCACCCACCTTTGAGATAAGTGGACTAACCCACAAGGTGGGTAAAGCGTCAGTACCCATAAGTGAGTACGAGCCTTGTACGTCAAAATGGATGTGTACTTTTCACCCACCTTCTAAGACCGAATAATTCGGCGGATGGGTAAAAAATACCCATATGGATTTCAAATAATTTTGCTGAATTTAGAGATTGGAATTGCATTATACTTCAAAACAGCAAATAGATCGCAAGCATCGTTCAATCATTAAATTATAATTAATTATAATTGTTATTGTATAATATACAAATCGTATCGGAGTACATAATAATAGATAATACAGGCCATCGATTTGATTATGAATGTGGTGAAGTCTGTTCCCCCTGCTTAGCCAAAAACGGGCTGGTGCGCTTTTGTCAGATTCTTCTCGATACTAGATGCTTGTTCTTATAGCCTTTTATCAAATATCCTCAACATGTTAAGATCTGTGAGGGAGAAAAAAGAAATGAATTCTTTAATTTTCTTGTAAAGAATATTAGATTAAAAAACACTGTGATAAAATGTAATTTTTACTTACCTTAAAGATAACAACATCTTCAAATGTTATCCAGAGCCTAGCTGAAGATTTTTTGATTCTCTCTCAGTTTAGATTTAACAGATTTATTATTTTAATTAGGATTCTCAGTCACAAGGTTTGAACTGAATTGAACAACTTTAAAGTATTTTTTCATCCATAAAGGAGTAAAAAATACCCACATTTATTTCTAGTCTGATCTATTTCAAAGTGGGTGCTTTTGATACATTTCGCATAAATTCAAATCACCCATCTTTTTGACAGCTTCATATGGCATCTTAAGATGGGTGATTTTTATACACAAAATGCGTATTCTGAAATCTCCGTGTACTGCAAAGGGGAAAGCATACAAAACAAGTTGCAACCAGAGTAAACTGTGAAGTATGGGTATTGTATACTGCAGATAAGTAGATAAATTCAACAAATTTAATAAACTCAGTGCAGTCTTTAGGTGTATGAGTAAAGAAGCAATACCAATAGTGAACTCGGTACTAAGTGCCCTTAATGAACGTTGACTCCGGTCCGCCATCAGGATCAGTCAGACGGAATTTGACATGATGGGAAACTACTAATTGATGAGATATCTTATAAAAGTACAGTCAGATCAAGTCACGAAACAGAAGAATGATGAATATGCACTATGCAGTCGGTTGAAGTCCCTTCCCACTACTGAAACTGATCCTGAATAAAATCGTACGGCCAGTATCTAATAGGTTCTCAGTCGAAGTCCACCCAAAATGACAACTACTGACTATGTGAACGAATGAAATTCAACAATTCGTAATCCAGTATAACTTTCTATGGATACCGAAAGCACATGGACGAAATTTAGAATCCAATGCAAAGCTCTGAATGGATCACAATAATCTATATACATAAACTACATAAACATGGATTTCTGTCTCTCTGACCCAAATGAGATTACATTAGATTTTCCATTTAGTTTTTGTTTGTTGTACATAATGCACATTAATATTTATTTGGCCTAGACCTTATGAAATCTGAAATGAAAAATGCAACGAAAATGTCGAAAACCTTATTTTCCTTGAATTACTCCAATCCTATTCGATCACACGCCGATCATCGCTTATGCACAACCAAAAGATATTTTAGTTACCAGATAAAGATTGTCGCTTTGGTTCCCTTTGTTCTGCTGTCCGAAACATGTGTGGTACCTAACTGTCAAATCGTATGTACAGGGTTTTTTTTATTAAAGAACATATTTATTATCAATAATATCTACAAAGAAATTTACATGGTTACTATTTATAATAAATACATAAAACGTTTGAAATGTTTGGCATACAATGTTTTGTTATTCCATCGTGTTACACTTATTATGCTTTTTAATTGAGCTATCGTTCCGTCCGTGGGGTTATTTAAACAATACTTCAACGTTTCAACTGTCAACCGAATTGCTGCTTTATATTTATAATTATAATCTCCTATTCTCAATGTTAGCAAATCCTGAGCATCTTTTATATTTATTCTGAACCTTGCTTTTATTATATAATGTTCTCCCATTCTAAATGGGGTTTCTTCTCTTGCTGTTTAATTTTGATATCCATTCTAGTAATCAAGTAATCATAAAACTGTTTACTAGTGATTAGATTTTTATCCTTAAGATCCAACGCCGAACAAATCCATTCACGAGTGTTTCTACTCAGGTTTTTGTTGGTGTTCTGCCTTATCATAATATTGTCAATTAAACCACTTTTTCGACTACATAATGTATTCTTGATAAAAAGTGCCTTTGCTTTTGACTCGATGTCAATCAATGAGAGTCCTCCCTTATGCTCTGGTGCATACAATTCCGTTCTTTCCGTTTTGTAGAAAAATCCTTTCCAAATGAAGTTTCCACAATGTTTCCGCAGAATGGCGATATGAATGTCAGGGGGAAACAATTGTGCCACGTACCATGGCTTAGAGAGAATAAGAGAATAAATAATATTTTTTGAATTATGTTCAGTCGCCTATTGAACTGTAGCGTGAGACTAAAGTTAATATTTTTGATTATAGCGTTATAGTTTAAATTAATAATCTTTTTATAATTCTCGCTAAAATAAACACCAAGGATTTTAACATTGGCAGATTTTTTAACAAGCTGTGGGCCCAATGAACAGTTGTTCAGTCTGAGAAATTGCGATTTGAAAATATTGATTTTGATTTTAGAATAAATACTGTAGTAATTAATCAGTTCCAAAGCTATACTAAATTATTCATCATTTCTGATGAAGATATTCAAATCGTCTGCGTAGGCTATAACGCTCACAAAATCGTCATTGACAAGAACACCTCGTAAATTACTTTTAATATTCCTTAAAAGTGGTTCAAGGTATGATCCAAACAAGGCCATGCTCGGCGGACATCCTTGTCTCACTGAGCATCCAATAGAAAACGATTGTGTCAGGAATCCGTTGAATAGAACTTTGGGTGTCGCAATTTTATAAAGTTTTTTCAAGCAGTTAGTGAAATTGTTTGGGAAATCAAACTTCTCCAGAAATTTCCATAGAAACTCATGGTCTACTCTGTCAAATGCCTTTTCCAGGTCAATAGATAATATAATTCCTTTGAACTTTCTACTAGAGTTTGATTATGTTGCGTAATAGTGTTAAATTGTCTATGCACGAGCTATTATCCTTGCACGCTGACTGCCCGGATATTAGGAGTTTTTGCAAAATAGGCTTTACTCGGATGAACAGCATTTTTGTAAAAAGCTTATAGTCAGTATTCAACATGCTAATCGGTCTTTTGTTGTCTAAATCAAATATGTTACCTTTTTTGGAATTAATGTAATAGTTCCCGAAGAAAAAAGTGCCGGAGCATATTCGTCACTTGTGAGATAAGCATTAAAAAGTTTTAGCATGTCATTTTTAATTAAATCAAAGAATGTTGAATAGAATTCGTAGTTAATACCATCTAGACCTGGACATCTGTTGTTCGATGATTCTAGTAGCGCGTTTTTGATTTCTTCTACTTTGAACGGATCAATCAACGCTAATTTATCATCTTCTGTTAATTGCTGGTAAATGTAATCTAGAGTCTCTCCACAACCATCATTTCGTTCAGATTTTTCTGGAATTTGTTTGAAAAGTGGCTGAATATTTCTTGTTTTAGAACCGACGGATTTGAAGTGACTTCTCCATTAACTTTTAGTTTTAGTAGTCTAGAGTGAGTAGATCGATTTAAGAAAGACTTAGCTTTTTGTCAGTGTATAAAGAATGAACCTTAAAGCTACTTCGTATCCTATTGAGCCTATTTTACTCCAAGTCCATTTATTTTGTTTTTGCAAATTTTAGCTCATCGCTGACATCAATTTTTGACGTTTGGTACTGAACTGCTTCTTGGAAACATTTGTAGTAATAACTTTTATGTCTGGAAAGCTGTTGGTTTAAGTTAAATGATTCACTCTTAAAAAACCTTTCAATACTATTTTTTAAATCAGTATTCCACCAATAACTTATGTTACGATAAGCGTTTCTTGTTTTTAACTGTTCGTACAGGTTTCTGAATTTTTCTTTTGTTGCATCGTCGGTCAAAAGGTTTGGATTCATCTTCCAGTATCCTCGACCATAAAGATTAAGCTTCCTAGCATCATGAACATCTAATGATAAGATTACACTATAATGGTCTGAAAAAGGTACCGCCAATGTTTCAACTTTCTTCACTTGCTCAACAAACACGCTAGCTCCGTAAACATCGGTAAGGTAAAACATCGCTTATCACTTTTAAGCAATCCAACATCCTTAAGATCCTACTCGCTAACCATTCTTTTTAAACCATTGCATATGTTTTTAACCGAACCTAAGGAATCGTTCTTGTCAATTATGCAATTAAAATCACCGAGCACCGCATTTTCATTGAATTCTCCCAAGTGAATCAAAATATCATTTGTAAACAACTTCAACTTTCACGAGACGAAACTTGGGACAAATTTCCACTTTTTACGAGTTTACTCGACGTGAGTTACTCCGACGCGAGTTACTTCGGGATCGACTACTGGGCTTCTCCGTTAAAGGTTTTTTCTTTCTGCCCCGTCCCCTACTTCCTCCAAACTCCATATCAGAGCTGTCATTTTCGGATATTGGTAGTGGTGGTCGTTTTAAGCTCTCCTTACCTACTCCCGATGTACCACCCGTCTCCATTGAATGTTGCAGTTCCATGTGTTTCGTGGTGTTAGTCAGGAGCTCTGGAGTCTCGTTTTGCTCTGCTGTAGCCATTGCATTATTGGCATTCTCTCCCATGTTTGCCTCCTCTGATGCCATACCTTGAGTCACTGGTTCAGCTTGTTCTTGATTAGCGTTTTAAGAGCTGGGATGCTTTGGAACTTATAGGACCGTCATCGTTGTAGACGCTGCGCTCACATCATCACTGCGTCCCGTCACAATCCGAAGGTTAGCTGCTACTTGACTGTATAACCTGCTGTTGACTGAACCCGGCGCCCCTTGTTTTCTGCTGCTCGCCAGCTTTGGACAGTCTGCTTTATTATGCCCCTCCGCTTTGCAGAAAAAGCACCTATTCTTCAGCCCCTCATAATAGAGTCTCGCACGGAAGTGTCCGATGTACAGGTTGGCAGATATTTCTTTATCTATTTCCATGTGCACTCCCCTTACACCACTGAAAACCGGGTATCCATAATCTGTTGGGTACTTTTCACGCACGTGTTGACGGATTCGACCAAATTGTCCTAGAGCTGTAGCTATATCCTTATCTTCCGTTTCAGGAGGCAAGTTGAAGATCCGTATGTATTTAAACTGCCTACTAGCCATCTCGAGCTGCACACGTGTTTTCTCGCCATCTGCATGCTGAAACCAGTAATGATCCTCCATTGTGCCACTAAATCTATTGAAGCTCATTTCGTCTATGAATTTCACGTAGAATCGCTGGTCGTTTTCGTCCTTGTACACTGAGTGCACCTCAGTTGCTGGAATCTTCAGCACCCGCATCATAATCCGTAGCACATCCAGATGAATCGGCATTCTAGCAGCCGGCGTAAAAGCCAACCGCATTGTATTCTTCCTGGTTTCCATTTATCTGTTCAATGAATAGATTCCGCTTGTTTGATACAAAAAAAATCACACAAAATGTGAGCAACCGTTTACTACTTGATCAGCACTTTCGAGTATGTGTTCACTCTACGGCGTCCGAGTATAAACTGGGTTAGACAAAAAGGTTGAGATAGGTAGAATTATGTCAAAATTCAAATCAGCATAACTTTGCGATCCGATTTTGATAAAACTAGGACCATCAGAAGCGGACACTTTTCTAGTGTACTGTCCTCTTATAAAACCCGAGATTGGGTAACTGGTTCCGGGTGTTCTGCGAAAGTGACATTTGTATGGGTGTATGGCCCATCCCGTACCGTTTTCACGAAAATGGCCATATCTCAGCTTATACCTAACGGATTTTCGATCTGCAGCCAGCATTGGACAGCATATTATTTCTAGTTTCTGGAGAAAGCATAAATCATGATGTGAGTAAACGTCACATAAAATGACAAGCAGTAGAAAAATCGCATTTTTGACATACCCTCGGAAAATCCGGAACATCTCCGGTGGCCAATGGCCAATCTGAAATTTTGCATGACGACAGTATACTAGATAAGTTTACGCGTCCGATGGTCCCATTTTCATCAAAATCGGACTATTCTACGCAAAGTTATGCTGATTTGAACCTCGACAAAATTTTGCCTATCTTAACCTTTTTGTCTAACCCCTGTATTTTTCCTTCATTGACATTTAGATCCCCTATCCTCGCCAGCAAAAGATGTTCCGGACAGCGACGATAGCGACAATCTTTATCTGGTAACTAAAATATCTTTTGCACAACCCATGGCAGCCACAGTCGATTGTGACTCTCACTGGCGCTGCGTCAGCTCTCGAAGGCGCGAGAACGTGTGGAAAAGAACGGAAAAATAACGGAAAATAAAAACAGTTGTCGGACCTACAGTGACTATAATAACAGTGTCGTCAAGTGTCAGAATTGGAACAGAATCGTCTGTCAGTTCCATACAAATGCGCGTTCCAAACGATCAGGAGACCTGTCAAACGTGGCACATGACGTTACTCTTCTTATAGGACTCTAGTCGGACCTACGACAGGGCTCTTGGAAGGTGAACCGTCAAACACACAGTGCGTACGTACAGTGCGCGAATCTAATCACGTCTTTTTCTTTAAATTCGTGCTCCGAATAAAACGCCAAATCGGTGAAGCCTAGTTTTTCGGCTTGCCAGTAGTGTGTGCCAAACGGAGGAGCGGAAAAAGTGCCAGTTTAGCGAGTTGTGTGACACAGACCCCAGAATCCGCCCATGTGCCACGTGTTTTGTGTCGACAATAGTGTCTTTTGGAGCTACCTGCCAAGCTTTCCCCGGCCAGACCCGGCTGTTTTGGTTGTCTATTTGGCGGATCCGAAGGTTTCCGGTGTGCCACGTATTGGCCCGATCGGATCGTAAAAAGTTAACGGAGGGAATCCTGTTTCGGAGGTTACCGGCGGCCCGGTGAAGGTGTGGAGAAAGTCTCGGAAGCCACCGGCGTGTCACGTGGGGACGGCATGAACGCTCAGCACCGAAGAAGTTCATTCATTCATTTATTTAGTTAACATCTAAACAGATAACACTGAATCAACAATTTGACGCCACAATGCACGGTTCGAGGCCGCATCTCTCCATCCTCGGATACGCCCCACGCTCGCCAAGTCGTTCTGCACCTGGTCTGCCCATCTCGCTCGCTGCGCTCCACGCCGTCTCGTACCTGCCGGATCGGAAGCGAACACCATCTTTGCAGGGTTGCTGTCCGGCATTCTTGCAACATGTCCTGCCCATCGTACCCTTCCGGCTTTAGCTACCTTCTGGATACTGGGTTCGCCGTAGAGTTGGGCGAGCTCATGGTTCATTCTTCGCCGCCACACACCGTCTTCTTGCACACCGCCAAAGATGGTCCTAAGCACCCGTCTCTCGAATACCTGAGTGCTTGCAAGTCCTCCTCGAGCATTATCCATGTTTCATGTCCGTAGAGGACAACCGGTCTTATTAACGTCTTGTACATGACACATTTGGTGCGGTGGCGAATCTTTTTCGACCGCAGTTTCTTCTGGAGCCCGTAGTAGGCCTGACTTCCACAGATGATGCGCCTTCGTATTTCACGACTAACGTTGTTGTCAGCCATTAGCAAGGATCCGAGGTAGACGAACTCCTCGACCACCTCGAAGGTATCCCCGTCTATCGTAACACTGCTTCCCAGGCGGACCCTGTCGCGCTCGGTTCCACCCACAAGCATGTACTTTGTCTTTGACGCATTCACCACCAGTCCAACTTTTGTTGCTTCACGTTTCAGGCGGGTGTACAGTTCTGCCACCTTTGCAAATGTTCGGCCGACAATGTCCATGTCATCCGCGAAGCAAATAAATTGACTGGATCTGTTGAAAATCGTACCCCGGCTGTTACACCCGGCTCTCCGCATGACACCTTCTAGCGCAATGTTGAACAACAGGCACGAAAGTCCATCACCTTGTCTTAGTCCCCGGCGCGATTCGAACGAACTGGAGTGTTCGCCCGAAATCTTCACACAGTTTTGCACACCATCCACCGTTGCTTTGATCAGTCTGGTAAGCTTCCCAGGGAAGCTGTTCTCGTCCATAATTTTCCATAGCTCTACGCGGTCTATACTGTCGTATGCCGCCTTGAAATCAACGAACAGATGGTGCGTTGGGACCTGGTATTCACGGCATTTTTGAAGGATTTGCCGTACAGTAAAGATCTGGTCCGTTGTCGAGCGGCCGTCAACGAAGCCGGCTTGATAACTTCCCACGAACTCGTTCACTAATGGTGACAGACGACGGAAGATGATCTGGGATATCACTTTGTAGGCGGCATTAAGGATGGTGATCGCTCGAAAGTTCTCACACTCCAGTTTGTCGCCTTTCTTGTAGATGGGGCATATAACCCTTCCTTCCACTCCTCCGGTAGCTGTTCGGTTTCCCAGATTCTGACTATCAGTTTGTGCAGGCAAGTGGCCAGCTTTTCCGGGCCCATCTTGATGAGCTCAGCTCCGATACCATCCTTACCAGCTGCTTTATTGGTCTTTAGCTGTTGAATGGCATCCTTAACTTCCCTCAAGGTGGGGGCTGGTTGGCTTCCATCGTCCGCTGAACTGACGTAGTCATCTCCTCCGCTGCCTAAACTTTCACTGCCTGTACTATCAGCGCCATTCAGATGTTCCTCGTAGTGCTGCTTCCACCTTTCGATCACCACACGTTCGTCCGTCAAGATGCTCCCATCCTTATCCCGGCACATTTCGGCTCGCGGCACGAAGCCTTTGCGGGATGCGTTGAGCTTCTGATAGAACTTGCGTGTATCTTGAGAACGGCACAGCTGTTCCATCTCCTCGCACTCCGCTTCTTCCAGGCGGCGTTTCTTCTCCTGAAAAAGGCGGGTCTGCTGTCTCCGCTTCCGTCTATAACGTTCCACATTCTGCCGGGTACCTTGCTGCAGCGCGACCGCCCGCGCTGCGTCCTTCTCCTCCAGAATCTGTCTGCACTCTTCGTCGAACCAATCGTTCCGTCGACTTCGACCCATATACCCGACGTTGTTCTCCGCTGCGTCGTTAATGGCTGCTTTAACTGTACTCCAGCAGTCCTCAAGAGGGGCCCCATCGAGCTCACCCTCTTCCGGCAACGCTGCCTCGAGATGCTGCGCGTATGCAGTGGCGACATCAGGTTGCTTCAGTCGCTCTAGGTCGTACCGCGGCGGTCGTCGGTACCGAACATTGTTGATGACGGATAGTTTTGGGCGCAGTTTAACCATCACCAGATAGTGGTCAGAGTCGATGTTAGCGCCACGATATGTCCTGACGTCGATAATGTCGGAGAAGTGCCGTCCATCAATCAGAACGTGGTCGATTTGTGATTCTGTCTGCAGTGGTGATCTCCAGGTGTACCGATACGGGAGGCTGTGTTGGAAGTAGGTGCTACGAATGGCCATATCCTTGGAGGCGGCGAAATCAATTAGTCGTAGGCCGTTTTCGTTCGTCAGCCGGTGAGCGCTGAACTTTCCAATAGTCGGTCTAAACTCCTCCTCTTGGCCAACCTGAGCGTTCAAATCTCCTATGGGGCCATCCACAAAGTACGTCACGCTCCTAGGGGGAGGGGGGTTCCGAGCAGCGTGACGACTCATACAAAAATTTTAGAGTTTTAATACAAAAAGTGTGACGAAGGGGGGAGGGGGGGTTGAAAATAGCCAAATTTTGCGTGACGTACTTTATGGATCTTCCCTATGATGATTTTGACGTCGTGGCTTAGGCAGCTATCGTACTCACGTTCCAGCTGCGCGTAGAATGCGTCCTTATCATCATCAGTGCTTCCGGAGTGTGGGCTATGGACGTTGATTATGCTGAAGTTGAAGAACCGGCCTTTGATCCTCAACCTGCACATTCTTTCATTGATCGGCCACCACCCGATCACGCGCCTTTGCATGTCGCCCATCACTATGAAAGCTGTTCCCAGCTCATGTGTGTTGCCGCAGCTCTGGTAGATGGTATGATTACCTCTAAACGTTCGCACCATTGATCCCTTCCAACAAACCTCCTGCAGCGCTACGATGCCGAATCCACGGTCCCTGAGCACATCGGCGAGTATGCGTGTGCTCCCGATGAAGTTGAGAGATTTGCAGTTCCACGAACCGAGTTTCCAATCGCTAGTCCCTTTTCGTCGCAGTGGTCTTCGCCGATGGTTCCGGTCCGTACTCTCTTGTTGATTGTTCGTTGCTTAAGATTTTTTAAAGGCTGGCTTGCAGGGCCTGACACCAAACCCCCTAAATTTCCGGAGGACCATTCCTCCTCATTTCCGGTGGACCATGATGCACAGTTTCACTTAGAGTCCCTCGCTGGCACTCGGACGATGATCAGCCGCCCCTAACATGGAGAACAGACGCTGTTGTGAGCCGATCCTGACATGGAGAACAGACGCTCAATAAGATTTGCACTTACGGAGAGGAGCAAACCCCCCTTCCCTGTCAGCATACGACCATAGTTCCCACCGGGGTTGGTTACCCGATCTTCCCTAAGGTTGCTCGTATCCCGGCCAGCACCGCGGGGAGGTAGGGATAGGAGTTGCTGGGTAAGAGGCTAAGGACCGCGAGATGGGGTCTATTTTATTCCTTCAGGTACGCGAAGTACCAATGGTAGTACCAATACGCTTTACCCAGCATTTGCCGTGCCCACCGTTTTGTGTCGACCGAAGAAGTCATCCGACGGAAATCACCGGCTTAGCCACGATACTATACGGCCGAAGCAGCAAGTGTCGTCCAAAAGAAGCAACGGAAACCGCCGGGTTGCCACGATACGGTCCGGCCGAAGCATCGAGTGCCGTCCAAAGGAGGAAAAAAAACTGCCAAGTTTTGAAGGATGTCACGCCAAGAAGGACACGCCAAGTTGGTGCTCTGGATCCAGTGCCCACGGTATGCGCTGTCCCCGCACGGCACTCAGCAGAAGTGAGACTTAGTATGGATGTGCATTTCCTATTATTTCCTAATCCCCAATTAAGAATGAAATCTAATTACAACGGTGTCTAGACCTTTTGATAAACTATTATTTCCATCTGAATTTTCATTAGCTCGGTTACTCCACCTCGACCATTTTATTAAGGGAAGCCTTTCCGCCAATACCCCTCCAATTTCTTCCAAGAGCATCTAGTAAGACGACCCTGAGGTCTGGGAAAAATTAAGGGCGAGACAAAAGAATCCCCCTAAGAAAGAATTTCTAACAAACCAATCGACGTGAAAATTTATATGCAGAGAATAGACCAGCCCCTGGAAAAAAGGCTCTTCCAACTTCAGAAAGAAGCCTCTTCTAGATGCTGTAAAACGACTCTTTGGGCTCCTGGAAAAAGACTCTTCCAGCTCTTCAGGGTTTTCATAAATCGCTCTTAATAGATAACGATAAAAGAGAGGCAAAAACCTCTTCGAATCATAACAAGCCATGAAAACAAAACTATCGCACTTGAATACAAGTTGAAAAAAAACTGATTCGGATTGGCGACCCCCACCGATGGGGTTTGATAAAACGCTTTGCTCTCGCTCATTTCATGTTGGGGAACATATATTTTTCGCACAGTTGTGTAAAACAAGTTGAAATGCATCATCAGAACCGGTGCGGTGCCCCCCGCAATTGGGGCTTATTGAAAGAAATTTATCATGGGCTGTAGCCCCCCGAATCAATTCATTGTCGTAACAGCTATCGAAAAACGTCTCTCACGGTATGCTACCTATCGAGAGTGTATACAGATATGATAAGTGAGAAGCTCAGCTACAGCTACAGCTCTTGCAAGAAGACTCTCCCAGGAAGAAAACTTCCTCAGTTCCAAGAACAATGCTCTTTCAGCTCCTGGAAAAGAATCATTTGGTTGCTCTTCCAACTCCTGGGAAAAGGTCGTTCTAGCTCTTCAACAAAAGGCTCTTACAACTGGTGGGAGAAGGCTCTTCCAGCTCTTGAGCGAAGGCATTTACAGCTACTGGACGAAAATTCTTTCAGCCCCTGGAAATAAATTTTTCCAGAACATGGAAGAAGATTCTTCCAGTTCCTGCAGAAGACTCTTCCAAATCTTGCACACAGACTCTTTCAGCTATTCTTGCAGCTCATGAATGAAGGCTCTTCCAGCTCTTCTAGTTCCTGGAAAAAGGGTCTTCCAGCTCTTGAACAAACACTTCTCCTGATCCTAGAAAAATCCAGCTCCTAAAAATATACTCTTCCACAAAATTTGGGAGAAAATTCTTCCAACTTTAGAAAGAATACTGTTTCAGATCTTGGAAGAAAACTCTTTCAGCTATTCTTGCAGTTTATGGAAACAGGCTCTTCCACGTCCAGGAAAAAGACTGTTGGAAGAAGGCTCTTTCATGTTCTATAGGATTATTCTCCCATTTCTGTTAAACAAAAGGTCCATCCCGCTTCTGAAAGAATACTTTTCCAGGTTCTCAAAGACCAAAAGGCTTCCAGTTTTATTTTTGAAGATGGTTCTTCCATCTTCTAAAGAATGGCTCATCCGACCTATGGAAAAATATCTATCCAGCTTCTGAAAGAAGGCAATTCGAGCTTCTGAAAGCAGACTCTTTCAACTGCTGGGACGTTCTTCCAGCTTCTGAAGAAAGAGCCTTCCATCATCTGGGTGAAAACTTATGCAGATGCTGAAGAGCGCTTTTTAGAGAAGGCTCTTCCTGCTCTTCTTGCAGCTTATAAAATAAGGTTCCTCCAGCATCTAGAAGAAGGCTCTTTATGTTCCTGGAAACAGACTCTTCCAGGGCCTGGGCAAATACTCTTGGAAGAATACTTTTCCAGCTTTTTGAAAGAAGTTCCATCAGCTCCTGGAAGAGGGTTATTCCAGATTTTGGAACAAGGATGTTGCGGTTATTGGAGAAGAGTCTTTTCTGCCCTGGAAGTAGACTCTTCCAGCTCTTGGTAAATGACTCTTCCAGCTTCTGCAAAATACCGGCTTGGAAGAATACTTTTCCAGCTTTTGGAAGAAAGTTTCACCAGCTCCTGGAAGAGGACTGTTCCAGAATCTGGAACAAGGATCTTTCGGTTATTGAAAGAAGACTCTTTCAGACCCTGAAAGTAGACTCTTCCAGCTCTTGGTAAAAGACTCTTCCAGCTTCTGGAAAAAGACCCATCCAGCTTCTGCAGGAAGGCTCTTACAGTTTCTTGAAAAATGTTCTTTCAGCTGCTGGAAAAAGAATCCTCCAGCTTCTGGAAAAAGGCTCTTCCAACTTCTAGAAGATGTCTCACTCCAGTTTGTGGAAGAAGGCTCTTCCAAATCCAGACTCTTCCAGCTCTTCTTGCAGCTTATAATAGAAAGTTTATCCAGTACAGTCGGGATTCGCTGGTTGGGATCTTAATACTTGGGTCACTTTTTAGTTGGGCCTCCGCTGGTTAGGCAATGGCCCAACTAAAAAGCAACCGTACGTCAAAATTCAATGTAAACACGGAAAACGGGATTGGGCGTCACTGGACATCATTTGTGATGTTCAAGTCGAAATTCACGAGTTCAAATGGCTGTCAGTTGACCCAACTAAAAAAACCAATTCGTTAGTTGGGCCGAGGTCGTGGTCCAACCAGCGAATCGCGACTGTATCTAGAAGAAGGCTCTTTGAGCTCCTGGAAATAGACGCTTCCAGGGCCTGGAAAATAATCTTGGAACTTTGGAAGAATACTTTTCCAGCTTTTAGAAGAGAGTTCCACCAGCTCCTCGAAGAAGGCTGTTCCAGATTCTTGAACAAGGATCTTCATGTTATTGGAAGAAGACTCTTTAAGGCCCTGGAAGTAGACTCTCCCAGATCTTGGTAAATTACTCTTCCAGCTTCTGGCAAAAGCCAGCTTCTTAAAGAAGGTTCTTCCGGCTTCTGGAAATAGATGTACTCAACTTCTGAAAGAAGGCTCTTTCAGCTGCTGGAAGCGGGATCTTCAGGCTTCTGAATAAGGGCTCTTCCAACTTGTAGAAGATTTCTTATTCCAGCTTGTGGGAGAAGGCGCTTCCAGTTCCAAGATTCTTCCATTCTCCACTTGGGAGAATGCTCTTCCAGTTCCATACTCTTCCAGCTCTTCTTGCAGCTTATAATAGAAGGTTCCTCCAGAATCTAGTTTTTTTCTTTTTTTTTTTAATTCTTTATTAGGGTATTTTTTTAATTCTAGATTAAGTTCAACACCCAGCATCTAGAAGAAGGCCCTTTGAGATCCTGGAAAAGGACTCTTCCAGGGCCAGGGAAAATACTCTTGGAAGAATACTTTTCCAGCTTTTGGAAGAAATTTCTACCAGCTCCTGGAAGAGGGCTGTTTCAGATTCTGAAACAAGAATCTCCCGGTTATTGGAAGAAGACTTTTAGGCCTTGAAAGTAGACTCTTCCAGCTCTTGGTAAAAAAATCTTCCAGCTTCTGGAAAAAGATCCAATCCAGCTTCTGGAGAAATGCTCTTCCAGCTTCTTAAAAAGGTTGTGCCAGCTTCTATAATTAGATGTACTCAGCTTCTGAAAGAATGGTATTCCAGGTTCTGGAAGCTCTTCCAACTTCTAGAAGATGTCTCATTCCAGCTTGTGGGAGAAGAATCTTTCAGTTCCAGACTCTTCCAGCTTTCTTTGCAGCTTACAAATGAAGGTTCCTCGAGCATCTAGAAAAAGGCTCTTTAAGCTCCTGGAAAAATCTTCCAGGGCATGGAAAAATACTCTTGGAAGAATACTTTTCTAGATTTTGGAAGAAAGTTTCACTCGCTCCTAAAAAAGGACTATTCCAGATTCTGAAACAAGGATTTTCCGGTTATTGGAAGAAGACTCTTTTATGCCCTGGAAGCAGACTCTTCCAGCTCTTGGTAAAAGACTCTTCCAGCTTCTGATGTACTCAGCTTTTGAAAGAAGGCTCTCTCAATTGCTGGAAGAAGGATATTTCAGCTTGTGGGAGTAGGCTCTTCCAACTTCTAGAAGATGTCTCATTCCAGCTTGTGGGAGAAAGCTCTTCCAGTTCCAAGCTTTTCCTGCTCTTATTGCAGCGTGTAATAGAAGGTTCCTCCAGCATCTAAAATAAGGCTCTTTAAGCTCCTGGAAATAAACTCTTCCAGGGCCAGGGAAAAAAACTCTTGGAAGAATACTTTTCCAGCTTTTGGAAGAGGGCTGTTCCAGATTCCCAGTTTTGATCAGGACTCGTCCATAACGAGACCATACCATCCGAAATTTGTTGATCCCTGCAAAACTTTTCAAAATTTCACCCGAACATTGATGGATGAGAACTAGGAGGTATCAACACGCACATCGTGAAAATCTTGGACATATGTCGCATGAAACTGTGATGTAATTAAAATGTTTCCTGTCAAAAATCCTTCATTTGTGAGGTTTGAATCGTGATTTGATTCTTGGAAACATTGATCTCCTCTTCGATTTTACTTACTGGCAGAGTCGGCCTCTTCTTGGTCATCAATTTTAACAGTTGCAATTATTTCTTTTATAGAATAATTACGTAGCTCGAAATAAAATTTCAGGCTTCCTTCTTTGCTCTTAACATCTCTAAACAAGAATATATGGCTCTAATATTTGGCCCACACATGTTAGGCATTCGCAACCATCAAAGCTGGTCAGTTTTTAGATCCATTCTTCCTCTTTGTGTCGCCCCTCATCCGATCGTACGAATTTTGCATAAAATTGGTTTACATATCTGCTGATTTTTTCATAATGGTATTACAGACTAAAGACTCCGCTTCTTTCCATATAGTCTTTGTAACTTGAGCTTTAGTCTTCATTGATCGAACTATTGTGGCATGCACGCTGCGGTGCAGTCAGTCTAAATTACATATCTTCGAAACGTAAGACTGGTTTTATGCATCTTTAAGGTGCTGCTTAAGTCTGCTGAGTAATGTTTATCCTTGGATAAAATGCTCGGCTTTGATCCTAACTCAGCTTTACGATTGAGTACCCAAAGCATAGCCGGCCTTAGGTACATGTCCTTTAGTCTGCTGAAACACTTCTGACTGTTTTTTCGATAAAATACGCATTCTGCAGTATGACAGTCGATGAACATGATGGAATACCAAGTGTTCTTGCAATCTCTGTTTTTATTTCTTTATGAGATCAATGAATTTCGATTTATTATAATTTTCGTACTCTTCTGATCTGCCCATTATTTTCAATGAGCCACCCTCTTTTGTTATTAATGGGAATCAGATTACTGACAGTTTGCGGTCATCGTGATGCAGTTGCAATTTATATTGTGCTCGAAAGTTCTTCAGTACTCCATCTTGCTTCTAGCAGTTCTTGAAGCCATAGATTCAAATCCGACTCTAATATTATCATTTCGATTCAAGAAGCACCTTCTCAAGATATTCTGCATAACTCAATTGAGACATCAGTTTTCAAATATAGAACTGTAGTTGTTTCTAAAATCATACCACTAGATAAGACTCCTCCCTACAGCTATATCGTAATTCAATCCCACACCAAAGGCTTCAAATTCGCATTCCTCCACAAAGTTCGTTCATCACGTAAAATGAAACATTGCTTCGGCGTTTGCAAGCATCGTTCCATTACACAAACATTTCCTTTCGAGTCAGAACCAAGTAGACAAGCAGGATCATCAGCAGCCAACCGTTCGGTATCAGATTGCAAAAGTCAGAATATTCTACGTTCTTCGTTCCAATTGGAAACCGAACGCAGACGAGCCGCTGTAGTTCAATACACCCCATTCCATCGTTCTTCGCGTTGTTGCTAGTTTCGCTTTGCATCTATCTTCATCACAATCACCATTCTTCTTCGTCACCTCCATCTTCGTCGAGGTCGTCGTCGTCGGCAGCAACAGCTAATATACAACATAAAACATGGACCGTTTCGGTTTGCCTTTCGAGCCACCACCAGTCCAAAGCGGAGTAATATCCCATTCCAATGCCCGCACAAAAGAAGGAAGAAAAGAGCTTTCACACACACCACTGCAACCATTTGGATTGCCGTTCAAGTATGCTTCGATTTGATTGGTAAGAATTGCGAAAATTTTCTAGAGCTGCTTCAATTCTCCTGTACGGGGATTAAGCTCCACGGATGGAACAAAAGCTGATAGACAGTTGTTGACTTTGCAATGCTTATGCCGATTTCTTCTGCACTACCAAATCCTACTGAGAGACCACCACACATACAAACGCTCCTGTCAAAACACGATCCAATTGGAGAAGCACTTATTTTGCACAACAAAATCATAAAACACCAGACTTTACGACAAGTGCTGATTGAAGTGAAATTCGTTTCATGGAATTATTTCTTTACCTTTTTGAACGAAACCCCTCGCATGAAGATTGTCCTGCTTACATTTATTACGCGAATTACGTCACGGTCACTGTACCAATTCTGGTTCCCCCGAAGAACCAATCAAACTCATACACAAAAACACGTTTTATTTTCTTCCACGGAACGGCAACTAGTTTGTCGCCTGCTTTTTTCCTCCTGCCTCAGCAACCCCGTTCAATCTTCGAGCACCAATTGCACAAAGCAACCCACACGCACTTTTATCACTCTTCGTCGAAAATAGTGAATCGAAGTAGGCTCACGCGAGAGGACCCCCAAAAAACAATAGAAATCACCGCCAACTAGTCATCCAACGTGCACAAAAACAAGGCAGCCTTAGCCACCCTACGGCGCAGCCCCCCCTCTGGGGATTTGGAGGAACACAATACAAAAGACAAGAACCCGGCGCGACAACGAGCGACCGCGGAGACGTCCTACCGAGACTACAGTTCTACTACAACTGGCGAGCGTACGAAGCAATTGCGACGATCCGCCGAATCCACCCACCGCAAGAACAGCAACAACACCAACACCGCTCGAATGAACGAACGAACGCTGATGGGCTGCAGTAAATGAAGCTTATTGGAGTAGTGCGCAGTGGTTGGATTGGGGCGGAAACGCGGAGGAAAACCTGTTTTCCTTCTGGTTCGCACGACATTCGTCTGGCTCAGCTGCTGAACTTCAAGCAATGCACAAGCACAGAAGACGGACGGACATAGAAAACTGGAGCTTTTGTGATAGGAGAGACAAAAGCTCCGCCGAGAGAGGAAAGGTTCGTAACCAACTCGGAAACGAACTTTGACAGCACCAACACAAATTTGAGTCAAAGAAAAGCTCTCGCTTTTAGTCGAAACCCTGTCGAAAGTAAGGAATAGCGGATGATGTTGGAGTGCAGCGGGGGTTTATGTTTTGATGGCGCTTACACGCGACACCGTTGCAACCGGACAGTATGGAAGTGTGTTTGTGTTGTTTGATGCTTTCGGGTCATGCGCAATCGAATGGTGCGAGCGAGAGATTTGTTTTGGTTTTGGATTTCTGGCAGGGAACCCGGAAAATTCTACTGTCCCTTGCTACCAGCCGGTATCGGTATCTTTGCACATATACTACTTAATTGTTATGATTCATTTTCAGATGGCAGCACATATCGGAAAATCATTGGGGAACGAGGGGAAACCAAAGAAACTATAATTAATTTTAGAAGCAATAATTGGGTTATTTCGTTAACAGGTTATTCCGTTAAAATTAATTGCATATTATTCGGCAACTCGGCCGTACGAAAACCATTTGTTTGTTAAATATCTTGGCTGTGCATATGCACAGCATATGTTTCGAAATGGACAAATTGATATGAAATTTGCGAAAAAGAATCCACGTGTCTTGGAGGGACTCGAACCCTCAACCTCCTACTCTCTAGATAGGCGTGATGACCCCTACACAACAAGACCACTTAAAGGTCTCGTTTGCGGAAAAGACATCAGAATCCGAGTTCCAACCTCCACCGCGGTTAGCTCTCTTTTTTGCAAATTGAATATCTTTCGGATGCTTGATTTGTTCAATCTCCACATGTACAAAAAAAACCCAGATTAATCCACCTAGCGTTGGTGGTGCCTTTCTCGCATTTAGTTAAGACACCAACCTTATATGGTCCGATGTACCATTTTCTTCATAACTTTTAAACGCAATGACCGATCGTTAAAAAATTCAATAGTGATCAACAAGGCCTTGTCCCCTGTCGAATGAAACCTGTTGCGAGAAAATCGGTTGAAGATTACTATACGAAAAGTTGTCTAATGTTTTTTATAGCTTTTGTGCACACACATACACACACACATACACACGGACAGACAGACATGTGCTCAGCTCGTCGAGCTGAGTCGATTGGTATATAATACTATGGGTCTCAGAGGCTTCTATAAAAAGTTCGTTTCCGGAGTGAAATGATAGCCTTTCGGTACAACTTAGTTGTACGAGAAAGGCAAAAAGGTTATTCCGTGATAAAAAGGATTAAAACTTTAATGTTTAAGGAGAGAAATAAAACACGTTTTGCCTTTCTCGTACAACAAAGTTGTACCGAAAGGCTATCATTTCACTCCGAAAACGAACTATTTATAGAACCGACCCATAGTGTTATATACCAATCGACTCAGCTCGACGAGCTGATTACATGTTTGTCTGTCCGTGTGTATGTATATGTGTATGTGTGTGCACAAATGCTAAGAAGAACATTAGACGACTTTTCATACAGTAATCTTTAACCGATTTTCTCGCAACAAGTTTTATTCGATAGGGGACAAAGCCCTATCCTATTGAATTTCATAACGATCGACAGCTGCGTTTGTAAGTTATGAAGAAAATGGTACATCGAGCCATATAAGCCCCACATAAGGTTGGTGTCTTGACTGAATGCGAGAAAGGCAGCATCACTATTCGGTGAATTAAAATGGTTTTGTCTTTCTCGTACAACGAAGTTGTACCGAAAGGCTATCATTTCACTCCGAAAACGAACTTTTTATAGAAGCCTCGGACACCCATAGTGTTATATATCAATCGACTCAGCTCGACGAACTGAGCACATGTCTGTCTGTCCGTGTGTATGTGTGTGTGTATGTGTGTGCACAAGAAATATTAGAAAAACATTAGACAACTTTTCATATAGTTATCCTGAACCGATTTTCTCGCAACAAGTTTTATTCGACAGGGGACAAAGCCTTGTTGATCACTATTGAATTTGATAACGATCGGTCATTGCGTTTAAAAGTTATGAAGAAAATGGTCCATCGAACCATATAAGCCCTGCCTTAACTAAATGCGAGAAAGGCACCACCAACGCTAGGTGGATTAATCTGGGTTTTTATTTTACGTTTGATTATGTTGTGTTTACATATTTTCGCATTCGATCATTTAGTAGTTTGTCAATAACTCATTCCAGGAGCTGAATTTTAAAATGTGTTGTATGGTGGATTTCTAGTGCGAAGGTTTTTCTGCAACTCTGTCTTATGGTTCGTTGTTTGAATTCCACTAATAACGGAGTTATAACTATAGTTTCAGTAACTTAGACTAAATGATAACAAAATTCCAATCATTTAGTTTAAGTTACTGCAACTAGCGCTACAACTCCGTTATTAGTTGAATTCTAACAACGAATCATTAGGCAGAGTTGTAGAAAAACCTTCGCACTAGAAGTCCACCATACAACACATTTTAAAATTCAGCTTCTGGAATGAGTTATTGACAAACTACTAAATGATCGAACACAAATTACTAAATGATCGATAACATCCTTGCATATGATTGACAGTCTACTCAAAAAGGGGTTACGACATAAGGTCGAATAGAGGAATTGTTATCCTTCAACATCCCTGCTCAATTTCTATATTCCGTTAGACCAAGCATCTCCCGTAATTTCACGAACGGTGCAGTCGGTAATCCCTTCGTTAGAATGTCGGTTAGTTGATCCTCAGAACAAACATATTCCAAATGAATGCTACGACTCTTAATCAGGTCACGGATGAAATAGTACTTAACTTCTACATGCTTCATGCTTCTGCTGTCGCGAGGCTCCTCCGCTACTCGAACGCAAGATTGATTATCCTCATAGTAAGTTATCGGACGATCAATTTTTATTCCCAAATCGATTAGAAGACGCACCAACCATACTCCTTCACAACCGGCTGTACATAGTGTGACGAACTCTGCCTCTGTCGAAGAAAGGGACACGGTTGGCTGTTTCCGCGTTAGCCAAACACACGTGCTCCCGAAAATCTTGAACAAATATCCGGTCACAGAACGCCTATCGTTCACGTCGTTTTCCCAGTCCAGATATCGACGTAATAGTAGAAAGTTGTATCTCGCCGAGTTGCGCCGTAAAATCCTGGAAAAAGATCAATCACTCTCTGAGATTGAATCATTGGGAAGTTCGATGGAAAGTGTAAGAGAACAGGAACTTGAATTGAAGAGGCGTTCCAGTGATGTTATCAGCGAACTTGATGTACGCAAGGTGGACAATATTCCGGTTGGCAGAGCCGCTCGATAGCCACAACGTATTGTGAAACGATTCGTGGGCAAACCTTCTCCTAGGGAACAAGGGAATGGCTCAAATATTGTATGCCATGCGTGCGGCAAATTTGGTCACATATCAAGAGACCTGGCGTGCCCAGCCAAGAGTAAACAGCGTTGAAGGTGCCAAATTGTTGGTCACTTCGAAAAGGTTTGTCGGAAACGCGGTAGTTCGGTAGTTCGAGACAACAGCCTTACGAAGAAAGTTCGAACTGTCTGCAATGAGCCAACTGTCGTAAGAGCACCTCCACGGGAGTCCTCATCGCTATTCTTATTGTAGCGCTCCCTTCCGAGTGCTATTTTAGGATAGCACCCCATCTTCCCACCGGTGGTTTCTGTTTTAGGAATAGCGACTTTGAGTTCTCACCGGGCGTTGCTAAAAGTAGTCATCTTCTTCAATGGCTCTACATTCCAACTGGAACTTGGCTAGCTGCTTAACTTAGTTCTATTAGCATTTCCTCAGCTAATAATTGAAAGATTTTCCGTGCCCGCCATTGCAAGAGTATGTATTTTGTGTGACAACTATGCCTAAAGAGCCCACTCGAAAACATCCTTGACCGAATCGGGAATAGAACTCGCCATCTCCGAAGGGCGCTTTTGCTCGTAAGGGTAGCTGGAGATCCGTCGTAGTAAATTTTTTAACCGTTATACCTTCTGGACTTCTTTTCTCCTGGAAATTTTTTTCGGGGATTTATACTTGCAGTCAAAATAAATCCTCCTGAAATTCCTACCAGTTTTCCTACAGGAATCTCTTGACAAAATCCTGCAGGAATGCCTCCACAGTTTTTTTTTCTGAAGGATGTCCCGGAAAAAAAATTGTGACAACATTTGAAAGTAAAAAATACCCTTGAAAAATCTAGGTTTTCAATTGAAGTTATCAAAGATATTATTGGGCAATACCATTAAAAATATCCCGAAAAATTCTGGAAGAAAGCCTAAAACTATTCTGGGAGAACTGCTAAAGATTCTTAAAAGAACACAAAGATTGCTGGGAAACTCCCGAAGAAATCTGCCAAGGATCCTACAATTTTTTTCAAAACAAGTCATAATTGAATGAACGACAGAAAAGAGAAACTATTTTCTGGAGGAACTAGTTGAAGAACATACTGAGTTATTACTAAAGGAACATTCTGAGAGATTCCTGGAAGACATTGCAAAATAAAAACAGTAGAATTTCCTTTCGCGAAAAATCCATGAATATTTCGGGCTCTAGCGGGAGCCGATGCGCATAGCCCGTTATTATAGCTCTATTACTTTAATTACTTCTTTGTGGAGTTCAGCTGGGGCACTAGATAAGAAAAAATGGATATTTCCTTTGCTATTTAATAACTATTTAATTCCATCGAAATTGTTCATAAAACAGAAAAACAAATTTTCTGTAATTTTGATCAATACCAAAGTGACGTTTCACAAAATAGCAACCCTGTATGGAAATTTAGCTATATGGGGCGCTAAATTTGGAAACTTACAACTAATTTTGAGTTGCGTTCTTATTTTACATTCCCGTTTAGATACCTCCGGTGTAGAAGTGGGTCCCTATAAAGGGCCCGGAAATAGCGATAGGGCCCCAAATGGGGACTCCCGTGGAGGTGCTCTAACCAAGAATCGTAAGCACCGATTGCCTGTGTGCAATCTGCTCAAGGTTCGCCAATAGAATGACAACTTTTTCTCCGCCGCCAAATCACCTCAGCCTAATCCTTTCAATAACCGTCTCTTTCTGCCATACGGAGCAGTCACATACTCGAACGATGCATTACCCGCGAAGTGCTTGCGCTCGAAAAATAACACACACACAGTTACCTCTGTACCGCCTTTCATTTTGTAAACAATCATCATCATCATCACTGATTCAAAATGAGCTCAACATACGAATAGATCCAGAATTCAAACTGAAATCAACTATCCCATTTTCATCTATGACTCATTGCTAACTATATCTACCACACCAACGTCTACCCCAGCCAAGGAGGATGTCTCCAACGACGTTGTCGACCAGAAGATCTACTACACATTTCACACGGGAAATGGATCGAACCTGTTGAAATGTGATGTGGGCGGGGTCCTCATCGATGTGATTATAGATTCCGGATCCGATGCAAATCTTGTCTCTGTCGCTACTTGGGAGATGATGAAAGCTAAATGCGTCGTAGTTCAGAACTGCACCAAGGGTAGTCACAAAATTCTGAAGGCGTATGGCAGCGAGGCCAAAGCGACCGTGTGCCACTCAAAGCGCACAAGCCCAAGTCCTGGTGTTAGGTGGGACGCTAAACAGCCCTGACACGACGGCCCTCCGACGAGACAGGAGGTTTGCGCAGGCCCAATAAGCCGCCTTTAAAAACAACTATTACGAACGACATAGAAGATAATACGACTCGATACAATCGGCAACGACCTAGGCGACGAATAAAGGATCACGATTGGAAGCTTGGAACATGGAACTGCAAGTCGCTAGGCTTCGCAGGTTGCGATAGGATAATCTACGATGAATTACATCCCCGCAACTTCGATGTCGTAGCGCTGCAGGAAATCTGCTGGACAGGACAGAAAGTGTGGAAAAGCGGGCATCGAGCGGCTACCTTCTACCAAAGCTGTGGCACCACCAACGAGCTGGGAACCGGCTTCATAGTACTGGGAAAGATGCGCCAACGCGTGATTGGGTGGCAGCCAATCAACGCAAGGATGTGCAAGCTGAGGATAGGAGGCCGTTTCTTCAACTATAGCATCATCAACGTGCACTGCCCACACGAAGGGAGATCCGACGACGAGAAAGAAGCGTTCTATGCGCAGCTGGAGCAGACATACGATGGATGCCCACTGCGGGACGTCAAAATCGTCATCGGTGACATGAACGCTCAGGTAGGAAGGGAGGAAATGTATAGACCGGTCATCGGACCGGATAGTCTGCATACCGTATCGAACGACAACGGCCAACGATGCATAAACTTTGCAGCCTCCCGCGGAATGGTAGTCCGAAGCACTTTCTTCCCCCGTAAGAATATCCACAAGGCCACATGGAAAGCACCTAATCAAGTAACGGAAAACCAAATCGACCACGTTCTAATCGACGGTAAATTCTTCTCCGACATCACGAACGTACGCACTTACCGCAGTGCGAATATTGAATCCGACCACTACCTCGTCGCAGTATGTCTGCGCTCAAAACTCTCGACGGTGATCAACACGCGTCGGAGTCGTCCGCCGCGGCTTAACATTGGGCGGCTACAAGACGGTCGATCAGCCCAAGACTACGCGAGCAGCTGGAAGTAGCACTCCCAACGGAAGAGCAGCTAGGCGCAGCATCTCTTGAAGATGGCTGGAGAGATATTCGATCCGCCATTGGAAGCACCGCAACCACTGCACTAGGCACGGTGGCTCCGGATCAGAGAAACGACTGGTATGACGGCGAATGTGAGCAGTTAGTTGAGGAGAAGAATGCAGCATGGGCGAGATTGCTGCAACACCGCACGAGGGCGAACGAGGCACGATATAAACGGGCGCGGAACAGACAAAACTCGATTTTCCGGAGGAAAAAGCGCCAGCAGGAAGATCGAGACCGTGAAGAGACGGAGGAACTGTACCGCGCTAATAACACACGAAAGTTCTATGAGAAGTTGAACCGTTCACGTAAGGGCCACGTGCCACAGCCCGATATGTGTAAGGACATAAACGGGAACTTTCTTACGAACGAGCGTGAGGTGATCCAAAGGTGGCGGCAGCACTACGAAGAGCACCTGAATGGCGATATGGCAGACAACGGTGGCGGTATGGTAATGAACCTAGGAGCACGCGCGCAGGACATGCGACTTCCGGCTCCGAATCTCCAGGAAATCCAGGAGGAGATCGGCCGGCTGAAAAACAACAAAGCCCCTGGAGTTGACCAACTACCAGGAGAGCTGTTTGAACACGGTGGTGAGGCACTGGCTAGAGCGCTGCACTGGGTGATTACCAAGGTTTGGGAGGATGAGGTTCTGCCGCAGGAGTGGATGGAAGGTATCGTGTGTCCCATCTACAAAAAGGGCGATAAGCTGGATTGTAGCAACTACCGCGCAATCACATTGCTGAACGCCGCCTACAAAGTACTCTCCCAAATTTTATGCCGCCGACTAACACCAATTGCAAGGGAGTTCATAAGGGCAGTACCAGGCACATCATCTATTTATCGACTTCAAAGCCGCATATGACACAATCGATCGAGACCAGCTATGGCAGCTTATGCACGAAAACGGATTTCCGGATAAACTGATACCATAGACTAATACATAGACCGCAATGTCCGGTACAAATCATTTTAAATTCGGGCACCATGTCTTCTTCTTCATTTTGAGAAAAATACCCCTCGTGGGTGACGAATTACATTATTAATTTCACCAGCGAATTGCCGGACCCCTCCCGACCTTTTGACATTTTGCCTGTTTGTTTCGTTCTCACACTTCGGCCCAACTGTCAAATCCAAAAAGCAACAACAAAAACTTGATTTTTCTCACAAGTGATTAGTTGCAGTATCCTTGTATTAAAATATCCTATTTGTGAATAATTGGTGATTAATAAAAAACGATAGCTTTCGGGATAGCCTGGATGGTTCAAAACATTTCATAAGGTGAAATTAATTGTTTTGTGGTAAGTCTTCTATTTTATCAATAGTTAATTCATATTATAGATGGTGTATGTTATAGGCTGATCCCATCAACAATGACGTTAATAACCCCAAAGGTCAATCACGATGGCCGGGTGTTTATGTCGTCTCATCGGATAATAAAGTATTAGTGGAGGACGATCATTGCCATTGGGTCCAACCGAAAATCTAGCAAACAACCGAAAAATATACTCAACCAAGGGCTGTTGAAAATAAACATCTTTTCGTACGAGATGCCCGACATCCCGGGATTCAAATATGAAAAGACCAGAATTGACGACGACGATGAGTCTTCTGGTGAAATTCAGGGGATACATTGTCGTTCTGCTACGATGGCAGCCGGATAGTACGGTAGACAATCGGCAGTCCTAGTTTCGAAAAACGGTTAGTATTCGTGATTTATAAGATATTGTTGTTTCCACAAAAATATTACAAACAAAATGATACATTTCATCCTTTATTTACAGTGGTCTGTACAACAACCTCAGCAGCATAATTGAGATCATTCCGCATCTCAACAACAGTATTCCCAAGGAGCACCGGACACCTCATTCATGTACCAACCGACTCGTTTTGACGTTTTAGATACGAGGCTAACATGAAGCACTTGTCAAAAACGGTGTCCAACGCCGTTGTGTTAGGATGATGCTGCCCTCGATGCTGCCTTTTTCCTACAATGACCTGCAAAGTCAGAGTCGGTTCCATCTTCGAAATGATGAACTAATAGCAGCTGTCGTTGTCCACGATCTGGATGAAAAGACCACCAGCGAGTGAAACATTATGTTTATCAATTATGGTGGCGGTACTATTGATGAGTAAATCCTGTCAATGATAGCATCTTCAAAGTCTGCAGCCGATGACACCCATCTTGGTTGTAAGGACTCTGACTACCGATTGTCGTCACCGACACTGGTCAGCTTTGAAAATTAATTGTTGTTCGAGGGCACCAACGACAACCCGTGCCCGTTTCAAATAACTAAACGCCGATATGTTGCGTCTTAATGAGATCGTTGCCGAAATAAGCATATCTAAAAACTTTCACCACATACTCGGCATGCTTTAACTGGTCAGAACATCACCACCAAATCGCGGTGTACTCTTTTGATATTTATGTAAACGATATTCGGAATGTAACGGCGACAAGGGTCACATTGGCATCGAGGACATCAAACGCATGATCAACAAACGAGAAATACTGCTCAGAAGAAGAGAAGCAAAAGAAAGCCATTTATGCTAATAACGCTATGGAGCCGTACTGCTTCAATATGAAGTACAGTTTGACGATCTACCGGGACTATGCTATATGTTGCTGCATTATCATGATGTGTTACTAATAAGTTATCTTGTATATTGGGTTTACCCAATGATTGCTGAAAGTCACCGTAATAAAGATAATAAAAAAATAAATGAAATAATTATTCAATCAATATCAATCTATCAATCAAACAATCTCGATCAATCTCAGTCAATCAATCAATCAGTAAATCTCAATCAATAAATCTCAATCATTCAATCAAGCTCAGTCAATTAATCAACTAATCAATCAATCAATCCTAATAAATCAATTTCAATTAATAAAATCAATTACACTCATTAATCTTTATCAAACAACCTCAATAAATCTCAATCATTCAATCAATGAATCAATCAATCAATATCAATAAATTATCAATCTGATAAACCAATCAGTCAATATTATTCAATCGATCTATCAATCAATCTCAAATCTCAATCCATAAATCAATCCATCTCAATCATTCAGTCAAGCTCAGTCAATCAATCAATCAATCCTAATCGATCTAAATCAGTAAAAAAAATTCAATCAATCATTCTCAATCCATCAATCTCATTCAATAAAACCAATCAATCATTATTAAAAAAAAACAATCTCGAGCATTCAATTAATCTTGATCAATCTCAATTAATCCATAAGTCAATCAATCTCACATAATCAATTAATCTCGATTAATCAATCTCAATCAAGCAATCAAACAATCCTCACCAATCAATTTATCTTTCTCAATTAATCTCAATCCATCAATCATTCAATCAAGCTCAGTTAATCAACTAAATAATCAATCAATCAATCTTAATAAATAAATTAAAAATTAATCCATCAATCTCAATCATTCAATCAATGAATCACCAATCAATCTCAATCAATCTCTCAATCAAACAATATCACTCAATCAATCAATCCTAATCAATCTCAATCGATCAAAAAATCAATCTTAATCGATCAGCCAATCAATCAATATTATAATCAATCTCAATAGATCAATCAATTAATCTTAATAATTCAATCAATCTCAATCAATGAATTAATCAATCTCAATCCAACATTATTACTCAATAAATCATAATCAATCTCAATCGATCAATTAATGAATCTCAATCAATGAGTAAAATTAATTTATCAATCTCAATTAGTCAGTCTCAATGAATCGTCTGCTTTGAGCGTGCTTTCAGCGGCACACCAGGAGTTAACTTTCTGAAATCAGTATGGCGAAAGGCATCTAAGGTTCGATTTCTCAAAATTAAGCAGCTTAATCGAAAAAATATTTGGTGGGCGTAGTAGCGGACACCATCCTTCATAACCGGTACCAAATAGTTTTTCATGAAAAGTTCCTATCACAAAAAAAAATCGTTGGTAGAAATAAAAGAAACGTTGGTAAATCAGTTAGTGATTTTCAGTAGAAAGTATAAGATTGTTAAAATAACAATTTGATAAATGTCACTTCGGTAAGAACTATGACAAGAGCCGACCTTTCAAAATAACATTTTACCTTTCAAAACAACGTTCTTTTAACTTTTCAAAATCACATTTTCTTCTTTAAATCAAAAATGTATTTTATTATAGAATTAACTGTGAAACTTTCGAAATAACAATTGTATTGCACTTTAAATTCAAATAAAACCAAATTATTATTACTTATATAATCTTATATTTCACGAAAGTTTTAAAACTACTTTATCATTTCCTGTAATTTTATCACTCCATGCGCTCAAAAGCTAGATAAAAATAATGAAACATTCTAAATTCTGAGAGTAAAATACTTTTCTTCACAATTGGCTAGCATGTTTTTGTTTCTAGTTCTAAGGAACCCATCGGAATATTACAGCTAATTATGTAACCTACAATTTTAGGTTTGCTTTCTCAAATTCTAGACGTACATATTAGTGTACTGTGAGTGAATGTGACCTTAACTTTCATCTGTATTACTATATCATTGTTAAAAGTAGAGACCCCCTGGAGACATATTTTGCGTTTTTTTTTTGCGCCTTTGCTAACACCGTAAAAGAACAGCGCTTCACTTATATTTAGCTTGGAAATGTTTCAGCTTCCCTAAACAAAAAGCCGGATAAATGTCTGCTTGACATGCATGACGAGCTAATCGAAGATCTGCTATCTTCAGTAGTATTCTGGCTAATATTGAGTGCAGGTTTGCAAGTTGTTTTGATGTGGTTCCAAATTTCGAATCAACGAGTAGTCTCCGCTCCGTACTATAGATTGACGAAAGATGCTTGCGAGTTGCAAGCCTAGAGAACCGGGCGACGAGATTCGTCCTAACCCGTTTCCCGCTTCCGGTTGACGTCAATAACCATCATCCAGCGGTGACTACCGTTGCAGCAAATATTAGTTGTAGATCTGGAAAATGATCAGAATGCTCAGGATGGTGCAGATGAAACTGGCAGAATCACAATGAAACGAAGCGACTTCCACGATCCGTAGGCCAAATGTCAGAGATCCGCACCGTCGTGTTCCGGATCAAACTGGTTCACCAAGTTGGCATTTGACTCGAACAGACTGGTGCTAACCATGTCCGATTGGTGCTCCGAGCTAACTAGGTAATTGCCTTCTGCATGGTCGATTTGGCTGCCGCGGCCGATTGTTTTGATTTCCCTCCAGAAAAGCAGAGACAACCCTTGTCGTCTGCCGTGCAGTCTTTCTTCCCATTGTTGAGCTCGTTCATACATCGTTGGTAGTAGTTTAGTCGTAGTCCTTCAAAATTCACACCGGTGGCTATCGATGCTCTCGCAAATAATCCTGATTGTCCGGATGCAGACTCTTCAAACTTCGCGGCGAAAGCTTGCAGGTGCTGTTGTAGTTCACACAGAGATATGACATGCACCATTCCGCTAGCTGGTGAGCATCCTATGACCTATATTTCCATACACCAAAAGGAACCAATTCAACACGATTCATTCGTTTCCACAAAAACATTTCGAACGCGATTGAAAAATTCGATAACAAAAACAAACATCGGAGAAAGAAAATAAATAAATACAAGCATAATTTTTCATAAGGACGTATGTAACAAAAGTAAACAAAACGAGGTTTTTAATAAAACATGACAATCACACGCGACTTTATAAATATAATACGCATAGATTTTACTGATGTTAGATCTAAAAATTCTTTAATTTAATCTTTTTGCAAATCGACGTATGTAGAATTTTCGTTTTTTGGAGTCTCACTGTTACTTACGTCGCTTTAACATATGGGAACTAAGAGCGACCTATGTACCAAAAAAGCAAAACAAAACAAAACTGCAGTTGCGTCAATCGTGCACTATGGAAAACCGACCAATGTACAGCGACGTATGTACAACATACCGGTGTATGTATAATTTTATCGTTTTTCACAGGGAATTTAAATTAACTGAGCTATGACGTGAAGCACGCTTATACTAAGGACACACCTGTGGTACTTGTACCATGGTACAAGAGAACAAGATAATTATTCCAAGACTATCTTTAATAAAGACAATAATTGGTATGGTACTCATTTCAAGATTCTTGTACCATGGTACTCGTATCACCAGTGTGTCATTAGTATTATTAAGTGCCATGTATCAAGGCATGCCAGCGGAAAAAAATATTGAAAAAATATTTAGTTTTTAAACAGCTTTAGAAAAAGTTTTGCCAACTTTCTGTAAAGGATTTCTCGAATCCTCATAATTGTTACATACGTCGATATGAAAAATTATGCGTGAATAAGCATAACTGACAACTGTTGTCAAACTGACGTGTTTCGAATTGAGGGGCTTCTCAACGGTCGGGTGATTTTAATAATTGTAATGCGCTCACTCCCCAGGGGTACTGAGTGGTGCTCGGAAAACTGGCCAGCATTCCGTCTATGTATTCGTCAATGCTGATACTGTTGATCAAGGCGACGATGGATCGGGTGATGTGCGTAGTTCGAGTTTCAGGGGCATTCTCGAGTCCTTCGAAACGCGTAGAGGGTTACGGCAAGGTGGTGGTCTTTCGTGTCTGCTATTCAACATCGCTTTGGAGGGAGTAAAGCCCCAAACGCAATACAACGGAACGGCGACGGAAACGGCAAATTTGACAGAAAATATATGGGCTAACTGTCAAATTTTCCGTTTCCGTCGCCGTTCCGTTGTATTGCGTTTGGGGCTTAATACGAAGGGCAGGGATTGACACGAGTGATACGATTTTCACGAAGTCCGTCCAGTTATTTGGTTTCGCCGACGACATTGATATCATGGCACGTAACTTTGAGAGGATGAAGGAAGCCTACATCAGACTGAAAAGCGAAGCTAAACGGATTGGACTAGTATTCAACACGTCGAAGACGAAGTACATGATAGGAAGAGGCTCAAGAGAGGTCAATGTAAGCCACCCACCACGAGTTTCTATCGGTGGTGACGAAATCGAGGTGGTTGAAGAATTCGTGTACTTGGACTCACTGGTGACCGCCGATAACGAAACCAGCAGAGAAATTCGGAGGCGCATTGTGGCTGGAAATCGTACGTACTTTGGACTCCGTAAGACGCTCCAGAATGTCGGACAGTAATCCGGTGAATATGGTTCTCGACAACGATCCGACGGGAACAAGAAGGCGAGGTGCACAGCGGGCAAGGTGGATCGATCAGGTGGAGGACGATTTGCGGATCCTCCGCAGACTGCGTGGTTGGCGAAGTGCAGCCATAGACCGAGCTGAATGGAGAAGACTTTTATGTGCAGCACAGGCCACTCCGGCCTTAGTCTGATAATAAATAAATGAATGTGTCCTGCAGCTGAACACGAGAACGCGTGTTCGTGTTCAAAACATTCTGAACACTGCACACTGTTCAAGAGCACTGACCTAACTTAGCAACTTGTATCCTAGGAAAACAAATTCAAGCGACGACATGCTACACATTTTTCGGCTAGTAACGGAACACGTGGGCATCTAACGGATAGAAATCAAGCATACTCGTATGTTGTTGCATAGTTCCATAGTTCCATTGCATAGTAGTTGCAGTGAATCTAAGGAATCTTAGTTACCATGATCGTTTAGCTTGCGTACCAACCCAGTGCACACTCACGGTATACAGAATCAAGGTAGGCTTGTTAAGAAAATGACAGTTCAAAAGTGACGTGATTGCTATCGCAGTATGAAAGAGTGCAAAAGAAGGCCAAACTCAATCGTAGAGCGTTGGCTCGCTTATTCGTCCCGAGCAACTTTAGCAGTGACGTCAATTGTTTACAGTGAAAATTGATGTTTACATACGTGTCGACAGTGCCTTGTTTTTGTATGCCGTGGTGCATACTGAACTGCAGTAGAACTGAAGTAGACACCGGTTTAAACGGTTGTTGCATTTGAGGCGGATTTGAGGTGTGACAGGTTCTAGACATCGAAGAAAAATATCTAGGAGACTCAACATTTTGTCTCAGAGATATCGCGGAGATGTCTAGAACAAATTTCCGAGCGGGTGTGTTCAGAGTTCAAAAACACCAAGGCACGCTCTTGGCTCATGTTCTCACGATGCATCTCTGGTGTCCTATCCGTTGTCTAAGTGTTAAGTGTTCAGTCTTTACGACCTCTGGTCGAAGACGGTGTTCCAGCTTTTCCCCTGCGCCTCGCTAATCACTTGTTCTTCGTACTCTTTTTTCTTCCTGCAGTGGGTTCGTTTTACGGCTGCTTTTGCTTCCTTGTACCGATCTCTATTCGATCGGGTACCCGACGCCAACATCAGGCTTCTGAAAACGTTCTTCTCATCTGTTGTGCTCACCGCTCCATGGATCGACTCCCATAGATCGTTGATGTTGTCGCTAACGTTGATTGCTCTTATCCGTTCGTCGAGCTTCTGGCGGTACTCAGCAGATACTCCTTCCGCTGACAATCGCTGGATATTGTAACGCAACGTTCGCTGTGATCTTTCGTTCGATACAGTTGACAACCGAGTTTTACTGACAACGAGGTAGTTATCAGAGTCAATGTTCGGACCTTTGAATGTCCGCATATCGATAACAGACCACCAGAACATGGTCTACCTGGTGACACGTTTAAACTTTTGGGTGTCTCCGGGTGTGCTTTCGGATGTTCTTTCGTGTCGCTATACTACCATGTTTAATAAATAGAAATGGTTGCACTGCTAAACGTCAATGAAACCACACGTGTTTCAATTAGTTCCAACAGTATGCAAGATCTTTTGCAAGTTTGCTGCAACTTTATGCATTTGGCAAACTAAACGCAAACTGCAATAGTATAAATTTTATTACAAAACACAATGACCACCACCTATCGTCATCGAACGAGGGTGACAATGGGTCATATAAGCTCTCACCGACAGTCTGGAGGTCGGACAACACAACCGTTCAAAAATGATCTCTTATAATTTTTCTTGCCTTCAGATACATTCAATCTATTCTACAAGCATTCTAAGTAGTGCTCCATTTTCACCCGATGTTGGTACCGGTTTTATCATTTTCCAAATGTATCAGCAATTGCGAAATCAAACTAGCAATTCCGAACAAGGCCAGGAAAATACATTAACAATTGATTTCATATATGGCGAGAGAATACGCGATGAAAAAAATCAGAATCACTGGTCTGATAAATTAGTATATTTCCGTCCGTTTTGACATCTTTAATATTTCCACATGTTACTATGTATACAAACTGAATACATTTTCAGGAGATACCTTTATTCAACAACATTTTATGTTGATAAATGCGACAGATTTCATTACATATCTATGTGCCGTTCCAGAAAGTTGATAGTGGTTTGTATCTCGGAAATTTTATTCATTTTCTCTGATGCGTCTTGCATATCTTTCAATCGAATATATTGAATAAGACACAGAGATCACAATCAATATCAATCGTTTTTTTTTTTAAACGAGTCCTAAGAGAATCAGTATTAAGCTGAATCTATTAGTAAGGTAAGGTAATACAAATCGGCATCAAACGAAGCATAACATAAGAGTTTCGAACCGCATCACCCTAATCATTCGTAAAAAAAACTGAAAATCTGAAATATAAAAAAAACATTTAATGTGATGTGGAACAACTTATACTCGGAATGCCACCATTCAACCGTTGCGCCTATAATGCCAATCCAAACAATAAAATATTGATAGTGCCAGGATGATGATTTCTTTAAACAAAGTTGATATAATTATTTAAAAATACATCTTTTTTATGTAATTGGCTTGACATTTTCTGCTCCTTTAAAAAAAACAAAGAAGACATTATCTCCATACTAGCACTATCAATAATTCTAATGATTACTTTGAATTTGAGAGCGTTCTTCGTAATTTATTTTTTCTTCACGAACTAGAAAATGCGCCTTCCTTGCCTAATAACTAAACGAGATCTATTCCCTATGCAACAGCACATACAACGCCAGCAACCCCAGAATGCCGTACTTCAGGTTCGGGTATTCGTTCATGTAGATCGTAATCATTCCGACATAGGGCAGGAATCCCCTTGCCCGGCCCACGATGTCCTTCTTGGTAAGCCAAAGCTGTCCGGGCGCGTACAAACCCCGATCGTCCACCGAGTTGTTATCGCCCTTGGTCAGAAACTTGACCGTTCCGTTGTTCTTCTCGTGCAGTTTGATCACACGGTGGACGATTGGAATGTCTCGACCTTCGATTTTGAACACACCACGATTTCGCCCACTCGCACCGGTTCCTCCTGGTTGGTTAGGAACAGCAGGTCACCGCTAAAATGGAAAATGTTTTAATAAACTTAGGCATCGGAAACAAAATAAGCCACATTAATAAATAATTTGAATTTTAAACCAATTTGTTCCAGGATTTGAGCCTTCGGTACTTTTCAAATGTTGCTAGTTACGTATTGCTAGACGGTTCCATTGGTTTATTAATTTCCTATTCTAAGTTCTTAAACTATTTTCGTAGGTAGTCCCCACAGAAAGGTTTGCGAGTTCCAAAAGCTGAGAACATCAGCCTCGATCTGTCTTTCGGTGAGGTCTTCCAAGGCTGGGTTACTAGCCAGTCTTCTAGAATTCTTTCAAATGGGATGGTATGGTACTGGAGTGTACCTTTCCATATTCTTTAAAAATAGTCTGCCGGTGTTATATTACTGTTTATTATCACCCATTTGAGAAACATAATCAAAATCATTACCTCCGGATTATCCATGTCGGATGTCGTGTTAGGTAGAATTTCTTGAACAGCCCGAACAGGTTCTGCACAGATCTATCATAGATGCCCAACCAAGGACCAACTGGAACGCCGAAGGGGTGATCAGTGTGGAGAACACTTTTACACACGATTGAAATCCGGAACACAAACACTTTCATAACCTAGGCTTCTGTCCAAATGGAAAAATCCAAATGGAACGCTACGGCGAGCAGGAAGAACGCACCGGAACAGGACACCTGTCAGAAGCTTGATTTTCCGTAGAGAGCCAAACAAGGGACTAACGAAACGCGGAACTCAGGCAGAGCAGAGAACACACCGGAAGGACCCACAACCCGTCAACTCAAGTAAAATTGTTATTGAAAAGTGAAATTGTTGTGAAAATATACTGATCGAATATCGGACAGCAAGAAATGTCATCATTTTTGACAGTCAAAATTTTCGAGCAGTTTCGTGCTGTCAACACGTTTATCGCATCATTATCGCGTTTTATCGACAATCGCGCTAATCGCAGGTGAAAAGTTTCATCGCAAAGAAAATCATTCTAATCGCGAAAATCTTGTGCCAGGAAGTTCATCTACGGCTCATCGAGGGCGCACCTCGGACTGACCAGAAATCGACATGGATATCAGGCTGACTTGACAAATATTTGTCATTATGGCAACAGTGTACTGATAGCTTTACCTCGCAGGCTCGACTGCGAGGTAGACGTCAAGATAGCCGCCGGGTTAAAAGATAGGGAAAATTTCCTCTCAAACAAAACCACGTGCTTTTTGCCAAATGACAGCAGTACTCGATTGTATTAGTGAGAGGCAAACGGAGTCACTGAGTACATGGAGAGTGTTTATCATGACAAGTGCATACGGTGGGTAAGATTTTATTGACTCTGTCGTGTTTAGTGACTGTTGATTACCTGAGAAGCAGCCAGCATTCTATATTTCATCTATATTTTCTCGAGATGCATAATACAAAATAAATTTAACATGATTCAGAATATGGGAGGAGCTCGGAGGGGTAAATGATTAGATGAACGGTAAATTTTATTCGGTACTATCCTTTTGGCTATCTGACCAAGTTGTCCAATGCCAATCACGTTGGTGCAACAGCCCCACTGTAAAAATAAATGTAATTTTAAGCTTGCGTGCGAGACACGTCACAAAACTGTCAAACTACGTTGCTTTTCTGCCGATCGAAGTTTGTAGCAACTTCGAAGGACACGCCATCGTTTTTGCTGAGGCAAATTTACCTCGGAAAACTGCACAAAAATGGGTCATCGAATCGCTCGGTGTCGACGGGTTGCTGATGTCCAACGGATGGACAAGCGACAGGTAAGCCGTGTGGCTAGATTCTGAGTAAGAAAGCCCCCTATGATGGTGATGCTCTCCCGACTCGACTGTTGCTCCGTGCGCTTGCGGTAGTTTTCTTCCAGGTTCTGAGCTTCGGAATGATTGTATCCTCGGCCCTGATGATTTGGAAAGGGCTGATGGTGGTTACTGAAGCGAATCGCCCATTGTGGTGGTGCTCAGGTATGGAACCGGCTTTTCATCGGTGAGTTTGCTTGGGGAAAAGTTGTTTTGGGCCTAGC
>NC_085139.1:58557768-58652158 GCF_024139115.2 Armigeres subalbatus
GTAGTTACGTATTGCTTTTTGAAATTCTAGTGCCATCCAAGAATATGGACATTCGCAGGACCTACTTCCAACATAGTCTTTCATATTGATACACCCAGGAGATCACCACTGCTGGTAGAATCACAAATCAACCACGTTCTGATTGATGGACGGCACTTCTCCGACATTATCGTCAGGACACATCGTGGCGCTAACATCGACAACCACACTTTTCAATCATTTGGATAACATTTTAACTTGTTTGCTAACGGCAGGTATTTTTATCCGAGGTTCAGTATCTGACTTTGGCTCGGATTCGACGAGAGCCGTACTCCTTTTTGTGGCTCCATCATGTTCATTGAGTCGAAGTTTTGACACGCTGTAGTTGTAAAAGTAAGTATTATTATTTAGATTATGGATGGAGATGCCAGCTGTAGTTTTGTTAGGGATAATTTATTTCCTGCATAGTTTCGAATAACCTCATTGTTACATTCTTGCCCTTTCGACGTGAGAGTTTCATTTTCTCGTGTTCAGGCCTTGGAAAATTCGTTCGAATACGAACGAATGCTTCGTTTTTAGTCCGCAGGCAGTGAGGTTTTAATTTCGGTGCACCAATTGATGTGCGCTCTATGACGTGCTGCTGGCTGCACAAACAAGGGGAGAGTCAAATACAAAACATTCATTTTATACATTGAAAGTGTGAAGTTTTGAACGTGCCGGGTAGTGCCGAGGAGGCGTCGTTCAGCAGGGCCGCTTGAAATGAGGATGCTTCCTTCATTCACCGGCAGTGGTTCAGATGCGAGTGAGTGTAAATACAAAACCATATCACCTCCTGGTGGACAAACAATTTGGTCTCTAGTAGTAACAATAACCACACACTAGCATTCCCTTCCTTTCCCAACTGACAGTAAAGACTTGACTGGCGCCGTTATTGCGCCGAAACGTGCACTCCGAGAATAGATGGTAAGCCCAGCCACTATTCACTTGGATTGAAGTGCAATTTGCACCAGCTCTGGTCAATCATGGAGTAGCAACCATTGATATATACAACAGTCAGTCTAAGTTAAGCTAAATCCCTTACATTTTTATTAAAATTCAGAAATCATTCGACTCAATTATTATTTGAAAGACCTAACCAGGAACTACGTCACTAAAATTAGTGTTGTGTATGCAAGTCCACACGAAACAAGTTGCTTCTCATCTGCTTAATGGTTTCTCCACGACCAGTCAAATACTCATATCCTCGAAATGTCTTCCTAATTTCAGGTCATAGTGTCGCCAGTGCTGGCAGGTCTCGCCGTTGCGATTGGTGTACCAATCCTTCTGTTCTACGTGTACGGAGTTGTTCCCGTTTCGCTGTGTCGCGCCGGCTGCGGTGAAGGGACCAAATTCGAGTTCGACGAAGAAGAAGACAATGGATCCAGAAATCATGGTTTTCGTCGTTGGAAATTTCCCTTTTGAGACTGACTTTCATTTCCAGATGCCACCAGTGTTGATGCCGTGTCCGATCGGGCTACCATAGAGAGGTTAGTCTGAGTGTTGCTAGCGGTAGTCATTTGGGTGTTAGTAGCCAACATTCGAATTTTGGCGTAGTGACGAATCCCTCGACGCGGGAATCGACCACAGCTTTGGCGGGCAGCATAACGGGGTAAGTTTCAGAAGATAAGCACAATGTAGAATACTACATGATCAATGCATCCTTTTCCAGCCATCGCTTGGAAGTTCAAGCCGATATTAGTACCTCGGAGACGGCCTCCGCGGTCACCTGTGTTAGTGAGAAATCGGGCAACACCCTGAATGACACCGCATCGACGAAAGCCCTCGCTGGTTCAATCTTGAGCTACCGAGCGCAACAGATGGCCACTGATTCGGCTTGCTTCAGTGCATCGGAGGATGGCGCATCGGAACGGGTGCGGTTTGACAACACGGTATGTTATGTCATTGATGGTAGCAGCATGGGATCTGGTGCCAATAAAAAAGAATCCTGTGATATCTGGTATACTGTCCCATTGGATCAGGTATGCATCCCGTATGAGGAAAAACTTTAAAAAATAATTCTGTTTTTTTTTTCTGTATCGTCACAGGACACGGCAGCTGACAAGGCTAGCCTGGGCAGTGGTCGATCGTTTCGCAGCTCGGAGCGGTCTTTCCGGGACGATTTCGATTCAACCAGTTTGTCGTCTTCGCACAACACCGGTAATATCACGACCAGTGGTAGTCATCACAGCCACAGCGGTGTGATTGGCACCAACCCCAGTGGAGGAAGTGGTACGTCCTTGTCGTCGAGTTCTAAACATCCTCGGATCAGTGCATTTGGGCAACGCATTCCAAAGCTGGGATCGGCAGCACTACAACATCGGACACTGTCCATCGATAGTAATACCGGATCATATAACATTCCGGAAAATGTTAGTTTGGAGCAGGAATTGGAGGAAGAGAACCAGCAGGAGCAACAGTCGTCGTCGTTGACGCAGTCGCCCAAAGTGATCGTTATGACGGTGGCGTCGACATCCTCTGCGGGCAGTGGAGACAATACTGCATCATCAAGCCGGGCGGCCGACGAACCACCCAAATCGAGAACTCATATACTTAGGAATCTGTTTTTCGCACAAACCGGTTCTGGGACGACGGGAACACGGGACAACTCGATGGGACCGTTACCAAAATCGTAAGGACAACTGACCAGGAGCGTTCAGGTTGTTGATTGATGGAAATCCCATTTATTGGTAATACTTTCGCATTTGTAACCAGTTCCTCTGCAGATAAAGGCTGGTAATTTGGACAAAAAAATATTTCAATGAACTATTATTTAAGTTTGTTCGCATTTATTTTGCATCGATCAGCAAAAAAAACCTGTAGAAACCGTTCTAAGTACTGGATAGATCATATGTTGTGGTAATGCTGAGGTAACGGTGTTCGTGAATGATCATCTGAATGTTATACGCATGAATTCCTACGTTGCGAAATAAAAACGGCGGGAAATGGCCCTAACATGAATTCCGCGCTGCACTCAATAGATGCATTCACCTAAACAGTCTTTCAGAACGTCAATAAATTGCATAAGATATCTGATGACTGCTCGAAATTGAAGTAACCATCGAAAGGTTACAGGTTGATTCATTTCTGAAACTAGATCGGAACATCCAAGATTTACATCGGGGGAACACCTTGTCAGGAAAAAAACATATTTTTGGTGCGAAGGCATTTTTATTCCTGTTGAGCATAATGATAAATGACTGATTGCTTTGTAAGCTGCATAATACTTGATAACGGAAGATCCCATCCTGCCATATTTGTTGCTGACAAAACCAATTCACAATCTTCAAGTCAAAGCAAAACTGTCAGATTTTTAAGAGGGGTACCAGTTCAACCTCCAGTCAAAGCAGTTAATTTTCTTTGTTGTTTTTTCTCAAGTTGATGCAACTTCTGAAAGGCTGAAAGATCATCTTTGAAATAAAGTAAATTTGACTAATTGAAGTGTTTTTTATATGCATGTATGTTAGGGTGGCTCAAAAATCACTTTTTTGAATTTTTTGATAGACCGCCCTCTTATTGTGTATCAGGCAAAGTTATTAGCATTTTACTACAGTGTTGTTTGGGTGCATTTATAACTTTTCTTGTGCAAAAGAAATGAAATTTGCTCAAACTACATTTCAGAAGAATGCTTAAAACGTCGCCGCGTAAACTCTAATCTCTAATCATCTCGCGATTTTCAGCAAGAACTAAAGACATCGATAGTTCTGCAGCGTAAAATCGTGCCATCTAGCTCCAAATCACAGTTTTTATGTTTCTCTATACATTTTCTTATATAAACTCTCAATAAGTTCAGCACCGCCCAAACGTAGACCGATTTGGCTTAATTTTGTCCAGAGCATCAGGGCATAAAATAGAACGGAATAAGCGGACGGCCCATCAAACAATTATTTTTTCATCTAAGACTAAAGTATGCAGACGCAGTCATCAATCAAAGCAATTAAATTATCTCTCTTACATCTAATCTAACTAATCTACATTCTCATATCGTATATCGTATATGTGCGTATGGGTACCAATTTCACACACATACACAACACACATGCACGCCCACACAGACACACACATGTACACAAACGCATACACACACATACACATGATGTCTGTATGTGTGTATGAGTACTATAATACATATTTTTTAAACACAACAATCAAAAACATCGCAATAAGTTGCGTACAACATAAAATTTGATTCTATTGTTTGTCGAATGTTCGCATAATAAAATACCACTTGATCTGGTCAACATATTTAAATCGAATTTTCATTGTGGGAAAACTGTTAATGAATGCAATGTACTAAATTGAACCAAAAATGAGATCATAAGGTTTTCGCTTTTCCCAACTATCATGCATTTTTATTATCCTTCATAATACAGGAGAATTTACAGCATTAAAAGTTGGTTCGAGTACTGGAGCAGCTGTGGTTGCCAGTGATATGTTTTAATAACGTTTTATTTACTTATAATCTCACATTTCGCCGCGTACTAGAGAATGAAGCAAAATCATACGATAATCAACCAATTCAACATAAAAACGTTAAATGCTACGCCAGTCATTAACGGAATGAAAATAATTTGAATTGAACAAGACAGATCTGGTGAACTTAAAATGCTTAAACACAAAGTACACATTTAAACAAGTAAGTGTTTGCTAAAAAGAGTTATTTATGAATGTATACTAGAAATGATGATCATTAAAGCATGCAGCTAAATATACGATATAGATCAAATCCGAAAAAAGACTGTTAATAGAGATACAGAAGCGATCATGGAATGGTTTTCGCAGAAATAGGCACAAAAAAAGCTACCGGAAGAATATGGATTTTTATAGTAGTCAAGAAATCGATAACTGTTGCGTAACAGTATCGACTCGATATAATTCCAAATGTGAAACATACAAGTACAGACGCATACAAAAAAACACATTTAAACCTTTTAGCCAAATTTAAACAAGTTTTATCGCTTGTTAAAGTTAAATGTTAAAAAAAGAGTCCATAATTTATGCATTACTCCTTAGTAGAAAATAAACGAGTGAGGTTTGTGATTCGCATGAATCGAAGACAAATTCACAAGAGAAATCTTACACAGTGTGTGAAATAGTTTTAGTTAGAGAGGGGCATCAGTAAGCGAAACCTTTCAGTGAGAAGACAAGTGATTCGGACAATTTTAAACGCAAGTACAGGTTGAAATAGGTATCTACAACAAGTGATGTTAACAAGTATGCGACCAACCAACCAACCAACCAAGAAATGCAAAAAAATCAGTGCACTACTGACAGCTCTTATAGTTATACAACGTTGGAACAAAATGCATGGACATTTTTGTATTTTCTTTTTTAATTATTTAATTGTTGTTCAACCTATCGTGAGTGTCATCATCACATGGGAAGAGCGAACAGTCCGCAGTAGATGAGACAAAACTGAGTACGGAGAATTTTAAACATTTAGTGATACAATACAAAAACTCACTCATTTTTCTATCTCTCTCTCTCTTGGAAAGAAGAACAAAATACACGAAAATTAGTATTTTTTTAAGTGATGACCAGTCCCTTTCGATAACCTGGAAATTTCATAGTGACATAATCTATCTTAACACATCTTATCTTATGAGGTATACCGTGAAGCAAACAATTCTAGCTCCGTCAAAACTCAAAAGCCCTGACAAAATTAAAAAAATCGAGGTTGAAGTTTTATCAAAACGAAGGAATCAAAATCGTCCAGTGCAGTGATATCCCAACTGCGGGTTTTCCGAGTTTGATGACATTGAGGAAACTTCAGTTAACAGGAGAGAAAAGACGCTTCGGAGTTCTGATGGCTTTCTCAAGAATGCCTCACATTTTTATAAAACAAGCGATCAAATGCCCATTAGTAAACAACCTGTTCAAGTGTTCAGCATCGGATTTAACACCCTCTAGGCGTTAAATAGGAGTCAACAATCACTTAACAAGTAAGGTCCATCCAATATAACCATTGGACTTATTTTCCTCCACAAATAACTTATTCAAGGTGAAGACGAATCCACCGTGGACGGATTTCGAATCAAAGGATCAAAATCCGTGCAGCTATTTTTTAGCTAAATATTTAAATTGAGGCAGTCTGATTGACTGAACCACTATCACTGTAAATGGTTCAATACGCACCATGAGAAGTGATCCCTTTGATTCGTATTCTGCTTATCTTAGGTGTAAAACCAAACCCCGAGATGAATGATCCTGAATGGACGAGTGATTTAGCTTTTCTGATAGATATTATCAAACATCTCAATGACTTGAACATAAAACGTAAAATCAGACTGCGCGTTTTATTCTATTCCATGTTGCCAGACTGACATAGTTGAATCCAAGAATATGTAATGCAAGGTGATAATCGGTAATAATATAACATCTCCCTTTTCAATTATTATTATTTATTCAGACTAAGGCCGAAGTGGCCTGTGCGGTATATAAGAGTCTTCTCCATTCGGCTCGGTCCATGGCTACACGTCGCCAACCACGCAGTCTACGGAGGGTCCGCAAGTCATCTTCCACCTGATCGATTCACCTTGCCCGCTGCGCACCTCGCCTTCTTGTGCCCGTCGGATAGTTGTCGAGAGCCATTTTCACCGGGTTACTGTCCGACATTCTGGCTACGTGCCCGGTCCATCGCAATCGTCCGATTTCGCGGTGTGAACGATGGATGGTTCTCCCAACAGCTGATGCAATTCGTGGTTCATTCGCCTCCTCCACGTACCGTCCGCCATCTGCACCCCACCATAGATGGTACGCAGCACTTTCCTTTCGAAAACTCCAAGTGCGCGTTGGTCCTCCACGAGCATCGTCCAGGTCTCGTGTCCGTAGAGGACTACCGGTCTAATTAGCGTTTTGTAGATTGTCAGTTTGGTACGGCGGCGAACTCTATTCGATCGGAGCGTCTTGCGGAGTCCAAAGTACGTACGATTTCCAGCCACTATGCGTCTCCGAATTTCTCTGCTGGTGTCATTTTGAGCCCAAGCACAAAAAAACTTCTACCACCTCGATTTCGTCAACATCGATGCAAACTCGAGATGGGTGGCTCACATTGTCTTCTCTTGAACCTCTTCCTATCATGTACTTCGTCTTCGACGTGTTGATGACTAGTCCGATCCGCTTAGCTTCCCTCTTCAGTCTGATGTAGGCTTCCTCCATCTTCTCAAAGTTACGTGCCATAATATCTATGTCGTCGGCGAAACCAAATAGCTGGACGGACTTATTGAAAATTGTACCACTCGTGTTAATCCCTGCTCTTCGTATTACACCTTCCAAAGCGATGTTGAATAGCAAACACGAAAGACCATCACCTTGCCGTAACCCTCTGCGGGTTTCGAAGGGACTCGAGAATGCCCTTGAAACTCGAACTACGCACATCACCCGATCCATCGTCGCTTTGATCAACCGTGTCAGTTTATCCGGAAAACCGTGTTCGTGCATTAGCTGCCATAGCTGGTCCCGATCGATTGTATCATATGCGGCTTTGAAGTCGATGAATAGATGATGCGTGGGTACGTTGTATTCGCGGCATTTCTGCAGTACTTGTCGAATGGCAAACACCTGGTCCGTGGTGGAGCGTTCGCCCATAAAACCCGCCTGGTACTGCCCCACGAACTCCCTTGCAGTTGGTGCTAGTCGACGGCATAAAATTTGGGAGAGTACCTTGTAGGCGGCGTTCAGCAATGTGATTGCGCGGTAGTTGCTACAATCCAGCTTATCGCCCTTTTTGTAGATGGGACACACGACACCTTCCATCCACTCCTGCGGCAAAACTTCCTCCTCCCAGATCTTGGTAATGACCCAGTGCAGCGCTCTAGCCAGTGCCTCACCACCGTGTTTAAATAGCTCTCCTGGTAGTTGGTCAACCCCAGGGGCTTTGTTGTTCTTGAGCCGGCCAATCTCCTCCTGGATTTCCTGGAGATCCGGAGCCGGTAGAATTATGTCCTGCGCGCGTTCTCCCAGGTCCATCACCATACCGCCATCTTCGTCTGCCACATCGCCATTCAGGTGCTCTTCGTAGTGCTGCCGCCACCTTTGGATCACCTCACGCTCGTTCGTAAGAAGGTTCCCGTTTATGTCCTTACACATATCGGGCTGTGGCACGTGGCCCTTACGTGAACGGTTTAACTTCTCATAGAACTTTCGTGTGTTATTAGCGCGGTACAGTTGCTCCGTTTCTTCACGGTCTCGATCTTCCTGCTGGCGCTTTTTCCTCCGGAAAATCGAGTTTTGTCTGTTCCGCGCCTGTTTATATCGTGCCTCGTTCGCCCTCGTGCGGTGTTGCAGCAATCTCGCCCATGCTGCATTCTTCTCTTCCACTAACTGCTCACATTCGCCGTCATACCAGTCGTTTCTCTGATCCGGGGGCACCGTGCCAAGTGCAGCGGTTGCGGTGCTACCAATGGCGGATCGAATATCTCTCCAGCCATCTTCAAGAGACGCTGCGCCTAGCTGCTCTTCCGTTGGAAGTGCCACTTCCAGCTGCTGCGCGTATTCTTAGGCTAGTCTACCGTCTTGTAGCCGCCCAATGTTAAGCCGCGGCGTCCGACTTCGACGCGTGTTGTACACCGTCGAGAGTTTTGAGCGCAGGCATACTGCAACGAGGTAGTGGTCGGATTCAATATTCGCACTGCGGTAAGTGCGGACGTTCGTGATGTCGGAGAAGAATTTACCGTCGATTAGAACGTGGTCGATTTGGTTTTCCGTTTCTTGGTTAGATGATCTCCATGTGGCCTTGTGGACATTTTTTGCGGGGAAAGCAGGTGCTTCGGACTACCATTCCGCGGGAGGCTGCGAAGTTTATGCATCGTTGGCCGTTGTCATTCGATACGGTGTGCAGATTATCCGGTCCGATGACCGGTCTATACATTTCCTCCCTTCCTACCTGTGCGTTCATGTCACCGATGACGATTTTAACGTCCCGCAGTGGGCATCCATCGTATGTCTGCTCCAGCTGTGCGTAGAACGCTTCTTTCTCGTCGTCGGGTCTCCCTTCGTGTGGGCAGTGCACGTTGATGATGCTATAGTTGAAGAAACGGCCTTTAATCCTCAGCTTGCACATCCTTGCGTTGATTGGCTGCCACCCAATCACGCGTTGGCGCATCTTACCCAGCACTACGAAGCCGGTTCCCAGCTCGTTGGTGGTGCCACAGCTTTGGTAGAAGGTAGCCGCTCGATGCCCGCTTTTCCACACTTTCTGTCCTGTCCAGCAAATCTCCTGCAGCGCCACGACGTCGAAGTTGCGGGGATGTAATTCATCGTAGATCATCCTGTCGCAACCTGCGAAACCTAGCGACTTGCAATTCCATGTTCCAAGCTTCCAATCGTGATCCTGTATTCGTCGCCCAGGGTCTTTGCCGATTATATCGAGTCGCATTATCTCTTATATTGTTCGTAATGATTGGTTTTCAGGGCGGCTTATTGGGCCTCCCAAACCCCCCGGCCTCGTCGGAGGGCCGTCGTGTCAGGGCTGTTTAGCGTCCCACCTAACACCAGGACTTGGGCTTGTGCGCTTTGAGCGGCACACGGTCGCTTTGGTGGAGCCTACTTGCGGATACATGCAGCTTTTTATAGAGGTTTAACAGGGCCCACTGTCAAACCCCACCACATCCTAGGCAAGCCCCACAACTCGCAGATGGCCTGGGGAGGGATCGTCAAGCCCTTGGACATAGTCCCTGCTGCCCCTTTTCAAAAAAAAATTAAATAAAAACAAGTTAACACATTTGATAATCGTTAAACCAGTCTGCTGGCCGAACATTACGTCTCGGACGGTCGTGCTTCGTCGATATTGTTGCCGTCTCCGGTGTAGGTTTAACAATACCCGAGCAGGAGAAATTGGCTCAATAATACCCAATTCTGTTATTGATACCATACTTTGTTATGAACTAGCACTGTATAAGAGGTAAAATACCAAAGGAATAATACCAAAAATTAATATGCACAATACTTGAGCCATCACATACTCTGTTATTCAATTATATTTCAATACCAAATGCATAACCAATTATTATTCGTTTTGTACTGAAATACCTAGACAAGGTATGCCTCAAGTATTCTGCATATAAGTTTTTGGTATTATATTTTGGTATTTTACCTCTTATGCAAGGCTGAATCATACCAATTTCTGTTATCGAGGTCATCGCTCCTGCTCAGGTATCGTTACTGGCAGCCGCGCTAGTATTAGACTCCTCGACTTGCTGCTTTACCTCTGGTTCCAGTTCCAGTGAAGCCGAGCGGTCCTTCAATTCCTGCGAACGCCTTTTACCCGTCGGCTTAATCAAGACGTTGTCTCTTCGATACTTGCACATCAAAAACAGTGGAACGATTATGTAGTACTAGTACTATGTACTATGAACGGTACCTTCACTCCGGGTGCTATCCGATGATTTCTTCTTCACGAATACTGGTTGCCGATTTCCGCAGGATCCTGGCTGTACGATCGTGATAGTATTTTGCATGTCGTCGATTTTGTTTGATCTGCTCCTTCACTCCTTCCTGTATTTTTAGGTTAAATTTACCATCTGCCATAGGGACATTGGACCGCGTACGCCGGCTAAACATTCGTTGAACTGGAGAGCTTCCGCAGTTATTAGGTATATTTCACAATCTTCACAGCGGACTCTTTTCTACGATTCCCTTGTGGGCGATAAGAAGCCGACATGGTGTGGTTGAATTCCCATCTTTCAGCGAATCTGTGAAATTCCTCATTATCAAACTGCGGAACGCCATTCGTCGTTACGTACATTGGTGTACTTATACCGCACAAAGTTCTGCTGACATTTTTCAATGATGATAACTGCAGTTGCCCCCGTTTCAGCTGAAATCCTAAAAATGACCCACTGTGATTAAGTATACGTGCTTCTTGTCCCCAAATGCACTTCACATAGGTTCATACTAACCTTTTGAAATGTGGTAAGTTTTTAATTCATTTATTTAGTTAACATCTAAACAGATAACACTGAATCAACAATTTGACGCCACAATGCACGGTTCGAGGCCGCATCTCTCCATCCTCGGATACGCCCCACGCTCGCCAAGTCGTTTTGCACCTGGTCTGCCTATCTCGCTCGCTGCGCTTCACGCCGTCTCGTACCTGCCGGAGGGGAAGCGAACACCATCTTTGCAGGATTACTGTCCGGCATTCTTGCAACATGTCCTGCCCATCGTACCCTTCCGGCTTTATAATAGCTACTTATATAATTACTACTATTATAATAATAGCTATAGCTACCTTCTGGATACTGGGTTCGCCGTAGAGTTGGGCGAGCTCATGGTTTATTCTTCGCCGCTACACACCGTCTTCTTGCACACCGCCAAAGATGGACCTAAGCACCCGTCTCTCGAATAATCCGAGTGCTTGCAAGTCCTCCTCGAACATTGTCCATATTTCTTGTTCTTAGAGGACAACCGGTCTTATAAGCGTCTTGTACATGACACATTTGGTGCGGTGGCGAATCTTTTTCGACCGCAATTTCTTCTGGAGCCCGTAGTAGGCCCGACTTCCACAGATGATGCGCCTTCGTATTTCACGAGTAACGTTGTTGTCAGCCGTTAGCAAGGATCCGAGGTAGACGAATTCCTCGACCACCTCGAAGGTATCCCCGTCTATCGTAACACTGCTTCCCAGGCGGGCCCTGTCGCGCTCGGTTCCGCCCACAAGCATGTACTTAGTCTTCGAAGCAGTCACTGCCAGTTCAATTTTTGTTGCACCACGTTTCAGGCGGGTTTACAGTTCTGCCACCTTTTAAATGTTCGGCCGACAATGTCCATGTCATCCGCGAAGCAAATAAATTGACTGGATCTGTTGAAAATCGTACCCCGGCTGTTACACCCGGCTCTCCGCATGACACCTTCTAGCGCAATGTTGAACAACAGGCACGAAAGTCCATCACCTTGTCTTAGTCCGCAGCGTGAACTGGAAGTTTTGCACACCATCCACCGTTACTTTTATCAGTCTGGTAAGCTTCCCAGGGAAGCTGTTCTCGTCCATAATTTTCCATAGCTCTACGCGGTCTATACTGTCGTATGCCGCCATGAAATCAACGAACAGATGGTGTGTTGGGAACTGGTATTCACGGCATTTTTGAAGGATTTGCCGTACAGTAAAGATCTGGTCCGTAACATTTGCATTTTTGGCGATTTTGAGTTAAGCTTGGGAATCGTCTCCAAATTGTTAGTTATTTAAGCTGACTAAGTGAAATCAGAAAGTTTGTTCTAGAAAACCCGAAAAAACTATCAAGTTGTTTTGTAACATTGAGCGAAGTGACCGCATATCGGTAACACTGGAAAATTCTATCGCCGGTATGCCGTGTTTGAACAAAAAAAAAATCGCAATTAATTTGTACTCAAATAACAAGTAATGTAAATGATGCTTTGGAAAATTTGTAACGGTAGTCCGTTACAATAGCGAATTTGTAAATATTAATCAGTTAAATAAATATCTTTATGTACATATATTTGTTTGCATCGATCCACATGGAATGACCTAAGAGTAACATAAACCATCTTAAGAACTACGCATGTGAAATAAGTTTCACGATTCGTCTACGCATAGGCTATCACTGGACACAACACCTGAACTTGTACATATTAGCTGTTAACCCTCTCGCGAGAGTTAATTGATTGCCCGTGATCGGAAATGAGCCGAAGGTCAAGTTTGTAGGAAGACCTTGGGGGATTGGGGATTAGGACAAAGAAGTCAGCTCTGCGACTACTGGTGGGAGCGAGATGCCAGAAACCAGAACAAGAAAATGAAACCCGACTCGAGACTCTTTGCTAGAAGTTGACGATTTTCCGGACTATTTTATCTGAGGGCTCAAAAGATTCTTTACGACTTTGCCTAGATAGTCGAAACGATTAGGAAGTTCTCCCGCGATCCGTGAAACCTTTGAAAGTCCCAGTCAGTTTCCCCGTGAAGAAAGTTGTGCTAATCCTAGTGATAAGTGAAGCCAGAAAGCCGTTCGACGGCTCTATCTCTCGGACAGGAAACTAGGACCACCACCGCTAATCATTTTCGACAGGCAAACAAACCGGCCAGCATCCATTCGGAGCCGGAAGGGCTGCGCCGTCAACATCGCGCCCCATCCCGTTCAACGCCGAAGACCACGTGTGTGCCCAATCGTTTGTTGAGCTTCCGGCTGGCGTACCGTCACCACGTAGCATTCGGAACCAAGGTAGAGTTCAACACCGTTTCGCCAAATTCGCCGTGTCCAAGTACCATTTCATCACGCTCGGATCGAAGCCGATCATCGAGAAAGGTTGGCTTGCTCTGGTAAGTGGATGCATCGTCGCGTGGTGCTGCTTTCTTCCCACGCCGGCGAACAATAGCGATTCCCACGCTACCGTAAACCACAAGCCAAGCAATACCAGACAATACCGGAGGTGAACAATAGGAGCCAAGCCACGCCGTAACACAAAGGGACAGCATCAAGCCGACTGCCGAGCTGACCATGCTGCCGTGCCGGCGCTAGAATGCGGTAACGAGAGTAAGTCAGAAAGTTAAAATTAATCCATGTGCACATGTGACGTCAGTGTTATGTGGGAAAGTTCTACTTCAATGTGTTGCGTTAGGGTCGAGTGAGTAATGTTCGGTTCTGGTTAAGTGATTTTCTACAGTAAGTCGGACGCTAGGAAAGTGGTGAAGGCGGAATTGTCCTTGAACCTTTCTTTAAAGGTTTTCTCAATGGACTTACTTCGGTGGGTCTCAGACCGGGCAATATTAGTACATGAGCGGGAAGTCCTCTAACGAGGTGGCGCTTAAGCTTCCTGTTTATATAAGGACAATTTTGCTAGTCCACAGTAGCGACTATTCCGGGAAATTATTGACCGGTCACGAACAGCTTTGTTCGTGCCGCTATAAATTTCAACTGAAAAAAGTGTTTCTCTAATTTTTGATGATTTTTAGAAAATTAGCTAGATTTCCATACTGATGCATATCATAAGCTAAAACGTTCCATTTCTCCCATGCCTACTTTTGTCGATTGTTACAAATATGCGATCATGGGCAGTAATGGTGACAGACGACGGAAGATCACGGTATACAGAAAAATGATCTGGGATATCAAAGTTAAGGATTGTGATCGCTCGAAAGTTCTCACACTCCAGTTTGTCGCCTTTCTTATAGATGGGGCATATAACCCCTTCCTTCCACTCCTCCGGTAGCTGTTCGGTTTCCCAGATTCTGACTATCAGTTTGTGCAGGCAAGTGGCCAGCTTTTCCGGGCCCACCTTGATAAGCTCAGCTCCGATACCATCCTTACCAGCTGCTTTATTGGTCTTAAGCTGTTGAATGGCATCCTTAACTTCCCTCAAGGTGGGGGCTGGTTGGCTTCCATCGTCCGCTGAACTGACGTAGTCATCTCCTCCGCTGCCTTGACTTTCACTGCCTGTACTCTCAGCGCCATTCAAATGTTCCTCGTAGTGCTGCTTCCACCTTTCGATCACCACACGTTCGTCCGTCAAGATGCTCCCAGCCTTTGCGGGATGCGTTGAGCTCCTGGTAGAACATGCATGTTTCTTGAGAACGGCACTGCTGTTCCATCTCCTCGCACTCCGCTTCTTCCATGCGGCGTTTCTTCTCCTGAAAAAGGCGGGTCTGGTGTCTCCGCTTCCGTCTATAACGTTCCACGTTCTGCCGGGTACCTTGCTGCAGCGCGACCGCCCGTGCTGCGTCCTTCTCCTCCAGAATCTGTCTGCACTCTTCGTCGAACCAATCGTTCCGTCGACTTCGTCCCATATACCCGACGTTGTTCTCCGCTGCGTCGTTAACGGCTGCTTTAACTGTATTCCAGCAGTCCTCAAGAGGGGCCCCATCGAGCTCACCCTCTTCCGGCAACGCTGCCTCGAGATGCTGCGCGTATGCAGTGGCGACATCAGGTTGCTTCAGTCGCTCTAGGTCGTACCGCGGCGGTCGTCGGTACCGAACATTGTTGATGACGGAAAGTTTTGGGCGCAGTTTAACCATCACCAGAAAATAATTACGGAGCATCAATATGATCCTCAAAAGGTGAAGTTTCATGAATGAACTCACAGTTTCTAGGAGCAAAAAAATTAGGTGGTGCATATACGTCTCGCAAAATTATTTTTGATTTTTTTTATATAAATGTGATCCACTCTATTCCGCATATCGTTTCTACTACATTCTTACCTACGCCTCTTCTGTAACCACGTCCATCATACTGTTTTTTCTTCTTGCGGTGGGTTCGTTTTTCGGCTGATCTTGCTTCCTTCCGATCTCTATGAGTTTCGTTTTATGAATATGCCCCTCCTCCTTCCCTCTATGACACTCCCACCCAGTCGAACATCGTCTACGACAGAGAATGTGTTCCAAATTTGGTGGAAATCGTTGAAGGGGTTTAGAAGTTACTCTGAATTGATCGATAACTAAGCAATACCCCTTCCTCAGATCCTTTTTTCATTTTCTAATGACCTATTCACCTCCACTGAAATCGTCTCCTCAAGAGACAGAGAATGTTTGTTTCAAATTCGGTTGAAATCGGCCAAGGGATTCAGGAGTTACAATGATTTGAACAAAAGCTAAACAATATCCCTCCTTCCACATCCTCCCTCTCTTCCTTTGGCCGTCCCAGCATCACTATAATTGTTTCCTTAATACAGTGAATGTGTTCCAAATTTTGTTGAAATTAATCAAAGGGTTCAAAAGTTATACTGAGTTGATCAATAACTAAACAACTCCCTATCTTTGAATGGCCCTCCCATCATCATCATTATTGTCTTAAGGTCAGCGAAATTGTGTTCCAATTTGGTTAAAATCGAAAAATGGGTGCAAAAAAATACACTGAGTTGATCGTTAGCTAAACTATACCCCTTCCCTCTATACCCCTATATCTATACCTCCCACCTACACTATTATTGCCACCTTAGGGCAGAGAATATGTGTTCTCAATTTGGTTGAAATCGGCCAAGAAGTTATGCTGGAAAACATACAAACATTAAGTTTCATATATAAATAGGCTGCTTTAAGCCTTAGGCTTAAACAATAAACCTTTTTCAAATTTGTTAAATTGGAAACCCTTTCTTAATCGATAGGCAGAAGGTTACGGTACGGATGATGATTAAAACAATAAGAACATGTGATTTTAAGTAGTTTTTATTATGCAAAACTTTTTACACACTATTTTTGCAAATCTATAAATTAACATTTTTTCGATAAACAAAACGTTTTGCATGTTCAACCAAAGGGAAACGATATCGAAGTCTACAACCGCGTTTCTATTTAGCACTCTACTTTGTAGGTTTCTATGAATACAAAATATGAAGTGGGCATGCAAAGCATCGCTTTAATATGTATTTTTTTAGTTTTTTATGTACATGATCAATTTCGCACTACTTGGAACATGACTTATGTCTAAGCGTGATTTTAGGTTCTTAAACTATGTATTATTATCAAGTTATTCATCTTCGTTTGCATCAGCAGAAATAGCGGCTTACGCGAGGGTCAAGCAGCTGCCGAGCTTCCGAGACGGAACACAATGCTTACTTTCTGTGTGATGCAACGCTTCATTTTTTACTTTCTTCCATATCTATGAATCATTACGCTTGTTCGTGCTTGTTCTTTAAAATGATATTTTTCTCTAATTGCTTCTGATAGCTTTTCCATTATTCGAATACCAAGGCGTTGAAAGGGCGGTGTGTATTTTTTATGAAAGGGCACATTAAATAAACCACAAATAAATGTTGAATGAATGTAAAAGATAGATGAACGATAGCAAAAGCTGGTCATGATTGCACGTGAAAGAGGTTTTCAAAAGATCTCTTCATAATTATAAAAATTGGATTACTTTGACAAACATCGAATTGTTGAAAAGACCAACATTTGATAAAGGCGTAACAGCCATTATTTATTCCTTCTGATTCTTCGTCTACATATATACTGCCGCTACTCGCATATCAGTCCCATTTCGGTTTTCTTCACTTTCGAGTTAACTCCGTGAATAGTATTCAACTTTATCATACTTCCTCATAACATGATAAAAAATTAGACATTGTTCGGGAGAAATGTGAAAAAATACCAAACCAACCTTGTCCCATATTGAATGTACCCGCATATCAGTCCCATTAAAAATTTACATAAGCTGATTGCTCAAAATTCAATAATTTTTTCATTGATCTGAATCGTTTTACATTAACTCATCGAATGGGGAATGACTGATTTGAACTAAATCGCAGAATGTTTGAATTTATTAGATTTTTTTAAAGTTTTACATGGAAAATGCGTTTTGAAACTTTATCTCTCTCATTATCTCAGTATGCGAAAAACCAATATGGGACTGATATGAAAGTACCGGCAGTATAGCTATTATGTGGATAAATAATCAGAAGGAATAAATTTTGGTTGTTGTGCCCTTTTCAAAAGTTTGTCTGGAACTGATTGATATATTTTTGGATTTCCTCAATTTTGTCATTTGTTTAATCCTTAATTCTGAATATGTTTTAGACTAATTTGAGAGGAATAAAGCATTGAGAGGGTTTCAATCAGCCTCTCAATAGCTTGATTGTTTTAACCAGCGATATTTCAAGAACAAAAACTTCTTCGCTTACTCAAAAACACGAATAATGGCATCACAGATGCACGTCTAGCCGTATTGATGCACAGGAAATGCTAGATAAGATTTAGTGTGAAATTGAAATGAGACTCCGTGACCTGCACGAATCACCTCTTTTTAAGATTATTGATGACGGAAACATTCGAAAGAAACCAATTCGTTAGAATCGTATTTTCATTTGACTTGTTGGTATCAACAAGAATGAGCATCATTTCCGAATATATTGCAATGTTTTGACGAAACATAATCAGCTAAACCATAAATACATTTTTAAGATAGCCCTTCAAATGATTTCAGTTAAACAAACATTTGATTATACATGTATGTAGAAATAAATTACGAATTTCAAGTGACTGATTTTAAATCAAACCTTTTTTAATCATGAGGAGATCGTATGAATGAAATTGTTTTCTAAATACTAGACTTCTTTTTATCTCAACGGTTAATGTACGTATGAAAAAAAAAAAATGAACATAGAAAATCTCCCTTTGCTTTGTTTTCTGCATTTACTCACTCCTAGTAGATAATCTGACTCGTAGATCGGCTACTCGCCGATGCGTTGGACGTTATGGCTTCCTCCAAGTTGGAATCCAGCTTCCGGTACGCTGCCGTGTGCTTTCGGCCGCCTTTGCTGAAGCCTCCCCGGCCAGAGCTGGTTCGCCTACCCTCCACCAGCAGAGCCAACAATTTGGACTTGTTGTGATACGCCACGTAGCACATGATGCACGCGAACATCATGAACATAAAGTAAGTGAAAAAGTTCGAATCTTCCTGATCGAAGAATGGATCGACTCGCTCGATTTGCACCGCAGCGGCGGCCGGCTGTTCCACGCTGAAGCCATCCGAATCTGCTCCGTTTGGCAAATCTTGCTCCAGCTGGACTTCGTCCTTGACGGGACTTTCCTTGGGAAGAACTGATTCCGGCTCGAACTGATCTTCGTCGCTGAATTCGTCGTTTGTATCCAATTCGTTATTGATATTGCCCTCGCTGTTCATTTCGCGTATGTTGTTTAGGTTTTGGGTCTCATTGAGATCGCTTTGTAAAATATCCTCACTTTGCTTCGTTTCAGTGTCAACCGTGATATCTTTATTGCTCGCCGACTTGGCGATTTCGTTAACATCATTGGAGGGTGCAGCTTCTACAGCTTTATCCGAATTGGTTTTCTTGTCATCTTCTGTTGCGTTTATCTTAGCATCAGACGGTTGCTCTAATGGTTTTTCTGATTTCTCCTTTGCCTGCGTGGCAACGGAACCTGCTGGCTTGTTTTGAACTAGTAGAAAAAAAATGCAACATATTATTGTACTATATGAGAACAAAATAAGCATGCATTCAACAAAACTTACCATCTTTTTCCTCCACCTTCTCAATTTCAACGTTTCCCGGTAGCAACGGGGGTATGATAATTTCAGCTACCTTGTTAGTAGGATTCTGTGCGACCATTTCTAGCTCCGATATTAGTTCCTCCTTCAATCCCCAGAGCAGCACCTTGCAAATTGGTTGAACCCCCACTAATTTCGTCAGGTCTTCGTTCATCAACAAACACCAGCGAGAACAAACATTTTCTGTTTGCAGTGGACTTTGGCTAATGTGGTCTGTATGCTTCACATTCCTGTTATTCAGCACTGGCACCAAGTTGTCGCAGAATCGGCTCGCATCGACCTGCTCATCAACAACCTTTTTAACCTCATCGATTGCCACCGGTTCCGGTTTCCGTTGGGTCAGTACCGTATCTACTAAGAAACGATACAACTCGCATAGCTTACTGAAAACAATTTCGACTTTGTCTGCGTCGCAACTGACCAGAAAAGGCAGTTTAGTTCCATCTAACAGATCCGATTCAGGGGATTCAGCTCTGGTAGCATTGATCGTAACAGATGAATTTGACGGAACTGGTGATCCTGGAGGAGCCGACCAAACCACCAGTGAATGGTGAACCAATAATAAAGCGATAGCCATCACTAATTTCGATGCAGATTTATGGAACATTTTTTGCACAAGCTTACAGAAATTCCCGTTATATTGGATGAATCAGGTTTATGTGTATCAGACAAGTGCGTCTTCGACAGGGAAATTATCGGACTTGCTATCGCAAATATGACGTGGGATAACGGCTTATCATCAGTTGATAAACGGAATCACACTTTTTATCGACTGTTTTTCAGGAAATGGTCTTGAATAACACTCAGATTTCAAGTCTTTCACTGCTTCCACTTGGAAGATTTTGACAACACAACATCAAGGACTTTCTTCTTTTGTAAAATATTAACTGCGTTGATGGACCCCCCTGTCAGTTTTATGACAGATTAGAAACACGGAGCGTCGGAAATATTTATATTTTTTGGGGGCTGACACTGGAGACACGGAGAAAAATTGTTTTATGACAGATTAGAAACACGAGCGTCGGAAATAATTATTGGGGGCTGACACTGCCCGTAAAAGAAAAAAACCTCAAGTTGAATGGTGTGAACTGTAAAATAACAATTCAATTTATGGGAGACAATAAAAATTATTGTTTTTGTATTGTACAATTTCTTGTACTATAATAAACCAATCTATTGTATTTACAATAAATTAACAATACTATTTATTTCTCCGACAGAGTTTATTGTTCATACCATAGATTTACAATATTTTCTATTGTTCATGAAAATTGAATGATAATACGATTTTCAAAATGGCTACACTGCCAGAAATCGAATGTTCTGGCACCCGTGCTAATTTGAAGTCTTGATATATTGTTTATTTTTTAGTTTTCCTGATTATTCATCTGATCACTGAAAAGAAAATAATACATTTTATTTTCTTTTCAGTATTCTTCATGTTTAATTTTGCAAAGTGTCAGCTACGTTGTGGTACCGAAAATAAATACGACGGTCCAGGCCAAACCACTCAGATCCAGATAAACCAGTTTAGGAAGCTGCTGCTGCTTGGCGGCGAGCTGGTTATGGAGCTGGACTGAGTAACAATAAACGCTTATCTGGGCTATACGTAACGTTCAAATTTGAGACGATAGACTCGCAGTTGATGGAATCCTGCGATCAGGATGGAAACAGTAAACCAACAATCGAACTGCAAGCCGTAATAGTGGAGGCACTGTTGGATAAGTTGAATACCTCGTGTGCAACTTCAACGAAGATCTGAATGGTGTGCCAGCGGTAAATCCAGTTGGATATTCTCGTCGGCGTGAGAGTAAGTAATATCTCGTACTAAACTAACCTAGGGCCACCAGGAGTTCTATATCCGAGTGATCAGGATTTGCTCGCCACTAAAAGACAGGCATCAACCGGTGTACAGATGCGAGTGACCGATAACAACAATCCGCAACTGCCTGCAAACACGTGGCAAGGAATGTGTTTCTGGAGTTTGTCATTCAATACTCCTGTCTTGACTCCTGTAGCATGGTCAGGCAACGGCAATAATGTTCACGCTGGGGCATGTTGCAAAAATGTTGCCAAGGTTGCCACTGGCACGTCAGACAGGTCAGCAGAACTTCACCAGGACGTTCCACACCATCACTATCTTTAGGAAAACTAGCACACTGACCCTTATAAGGCGGGCAGAAAGCCAGACTGATTGCGTAAGCCAACAGCCAGGATATGATCGAGGCAACAGACGCTCTCTACTCACATCAATCTCGTCTATCCAAAAAATAATCCGGATAGCATTATGTAACTGATTTTATCACCTAGCTAGTTTCATATCGCGATCGCCATATGATGTAAATTCCGTAGGAAGTTATCACAGAAGTTTTCCATGATGCTGCGGAACTGAACCTAATTACCAACGGGGTTGATATTTATTTACCCAAATTTATTTGCTGGCAACCGAACACAACCAAGAATATAAGGTAAATATTTAGAGTTGAATAAATAAAATGATTACTACAGCAACAATTATATCCTAATTTTGTTTTATTCTGATTGATTGACAAATATTGATAATACAATTAATGCATACAAATTGCAATATAACTTGCTAGCGTCTAATCATCTTTCTCTTTCAAGCGCATAGGAAAAATAGGATTTTTCGTTTCCCGACGTATAAATTTAGGTATATTTATTTGTTACGACAGTCTACCTGTTACATGACTTATATCCTATGCATTCTACGTGCTTGAAAGAGAAAGATGATTAGACGTCAGCAAACTCTATGAATTAATAATGAGCCATTTAAATTGTAGAAACAGTTGTAAAACAATACATTTTATTGTTTAGAACAGAAATTATGACAATAAATAAACAATAGAAATTATTGTTTTGTGTTTCAAAATGTATGAGAAAAAACGAATTTTCTTACTGTTACGGTAACTAACAACCATACTTTTCTATTGTAAAAGTCTCAATAACAATAAATTTTATGGTGTTGCACATTAGATTGTATTGTGTATGTATTGTAAAACTCACATTATTTCTTATTGTAATTTTAATGTTTTTTATCTTATTGTAACAATTAAAATTACTGTTTTTTTATGGTAGTTTTTATTCGGGTGGAGACCGGAGAAAATTTCCTGGGAACAGTTCGGCAAAAGATATTTATCTCGCATAGAAAATATCAAACATTGATTTTACCAACAAATATTTCAGTTACAAGATAGATTGTCGCTATCCGGAACATATTTTGCTGGCGAGGACGAGGGCGAGGATATATCCCTACACTGCCAAAATATCTATATATTATATACGTGTCGCCGTTATAAATTTTTGCAATAGCTTCACCTTGATATAAATAATCGATATAGAACCACACATAAATTAAATAATTGCTAATTCGAGACCACACATAAAGTTTATTTGGATATATATTTTATTAGTATTTCGCGTGGAGAATGGTTATGTGTGCGCTGAAGTGCTGGTAGTTTTCGTGACTGTCATGTGAAAGCGAAAACATTGCATTTTCATTTTCAAGAGACCAAATGAAAAATGTTTAGCAGTCATGATGGGAATGTTGCTTTGTTTTTAAATCTAAATTTCCAAATAGTTTTAATAGATCTATGCAAATAACGATGACTAGTCGATAAACCAAATACAATCAGGTTTTTGATTTTAGAGTTAGAAGTAACATTATTGAAGAAGAAAAAGGTTGTTCACAATAGTTTGATGCGCTTTCATGAAATAAAAATCCGTGAAAATTTAGCAGAATTCCTTTCATTGTTTATTTTTTCTATGAAAACGGGAGAGAATAAAATGTAAATATCGCGTGACTTCTCTCAATGAAAATGAAAATCTCAGTACTGGCGCTGATATACATCATAAGTTAAATCTATGGATTTTTGCCAATAAATATGTGTGGATTTTTAGTAGTGTATAGGGTGCTAAATGTCAATGAAGGAAAAATACATACGATTTGACAGTTCGGTACCCAACATGTTTCGGACAGCAGAACAAAGGGGACCGAAGCGACAATCTTTATCTTGTAACTAAAATATCTTTTGTTTTACCACTAATCGTTTTTCGATTATACATTTTATGATTGGATTATTATATATGGTAACGTAATCAATTACACCAATTCTCGCGTAACATTTGAAAAGGGCCTACAGCCAAAACGTAAACACTGAGAAAATGCCGTTCGAAAAAAAGGCATCACAATTTCTATTCCTATTTCTCAGGTTTACGATATTTTAAGCAGCAAAAACTCCTAAAAGCACATAATCAGCACTATCTATCCATCCATAACCTTAATTGCATCGAAAACATGAAAAAATGTGTCGAAATCGTTAAAATAAAAGTTTAAGTCTATTTTAATTTTTTTCTCCGGGATAGGCCTTCTTGTTAAGTCATTCTGCATTTGCTTGTCATTCATAGACCCTTTGTTTATGTCATTTTTCGAAAGTAAACACGGGATAAGGCTTTTCGGGAGGGGAAATTTTCTCTCTCCGAGGTCGGGCCGATGACGGTTCGGAAAAAATTCTCGTTATCGGCCCGAAGTTGGAGAAGGCTTATCCCAGACAGAAAAAAAACGAGTGGCTTGGCCGTTTTTTAGGGTGGACCTACAAATATTTTGAAAATAACACGTTGTAGGCCCAATTAAAAATTAGTTTTTTCTAAGTAATTTAATTGAAGATGCTGAACATTTTTATACTATTAGTAGCTATTAGAGGATGCTATCGAAGGGTGTTAAAATTGAATTTGTTTACTTTTCATTGTAGGCCCTAATCAATTGTTAAGCAAGAATTCTCGGGTACTTATCATCCAAATTCTAAAAATTGTAGAGGCTATCGTCAAAATTATTCATGATACAATTCTCGGGTATTTAATCAAAAGGACGTATGTGATTTTATAAACAAAGATTCAAACGTCGATTTGTCCAATCTGATAGCACTCCCACGCAAACCATCACCACAGACTGGTAGAAGAAGCCTTCGGCTACCTGTTGGTGGTGTTGGATTGCGTGGGAGTGCTATCAGATTGGACAAATAGACGTTTGAAACTTTGCTTATACAAAATCACATAAGTCCTTTTGAATAAATACCCGAGAATTGTATCATGAATAATTTTGACGATAGCCTCTACAATTTTTAGAATTTGAATGATACACTGAACGGGTCGTAAAGTATCGTTACCATTCAAAATTGATCTTTTTGGGAACACAAAAATTGCTGTATCATTGAGGTTACAATCACTTTATCATGCATTTAATAATTCTATGAATAATAATCGTTTGATGTATGATCGAAATTTAATTATGAATAGTTTGACATTTTTCATCTGTATCATAAAAACATAAAAGCGCTATTACTTCTCGAGCAACATATGATTAGGGCCGAAAAACCGACAATGCTGAACCGAGAAAAATTAGGTTCAATAAGTTTTCTATTAGTATGTCTAATTTAATTCATTTTATTGAAGTAGAAACTCATTCCATTGCCAAAAACATGTCAATGCTATACTGCCGCTAACCGCAAGTCGAGCACATCTGTGTATGGAGGCCCATATACAGATGTGCTCGACTTATGGTTAGCGGCAGTGTTCGAACAGTCGGATAGAAATGAAACGGTTTTTGGTAATCAACCCAAAGGATGATCAAACTGTAAAGTTTAATTAAAGTTTGAAATTTAGTTCTTTGTCTTACAAATCTTTACCGTTACTATAAAATGCTTTACTTACAATTTTAAGTTTATTTTCCTAGGCTTACTTTCTCACTTCACCTTCCTGTTTTGCTCTGTCAATTATTTTATTTCTTAATTTAACTAATTCAGTTTTAGCGTGTACTATATGATTACCTGTTTCCCTCTTTTCTTCCAGCAGTGTGTCGAATGTTCGTCCTTCTATTATGTGGATTGTTCAGAAATGATTGAGCACCACTGTACTGTCTTGCACCCGTATTGCTCAGCTGTTCATTGAAGCATAATTTTAATTCACATTTATTTCATGTTCCCGATCTACTTACGGTATGCGTGATGTGATCGTATGACCAGATTTATGCAATTTTCTATACGATAATTTCTTTAATCTATACTCTTCCTAAACTTTTCATTTATCCATAAATATTATTCACTTTTGTAAACTGCTGCTCAGAATCTGTAATCGCACTCGGTTCGGCACGTCGTACACAACTCGACCGATCACCGTCACCGTCCGAATATCACTGTCCTGTTATGCTCACCCTCTGTAACCCGTAATGCGTTCTCTTTTATTCATTCCTTCAATGGCATGACCAACGTTATTTACTAGTCAGGTATAATACTGTCTAACCGTTACATTCCTCAAAACATATACGATAACCTAGTTTAATATTTCTTTATTGAAAACATCGTCTAAAGTTAAAACTTACCAACCGTTACAACACAAAGTCATCATATCTAGTTGGGATCTTTCGGCGTCTTTCTATTGGGTCTCGGCTGCTTCCCGGAATTGTATCTTGCTTCGTGAAATGCTCCCCTTCGTCTTCGGTGTTTACCATTGTTTGTTTCGATTTCGATGGTTCTTCTTCCGACGACAGTGGCCTTATGTCATAATTCAACTTTTTAAGATGAGTGCTGTTCCGGAGGTACACTTTACCTGTATCGTTGGACTTGACCTGAACTGCTCCTTTATTGACGTCCAGAACTTCAAACTCTTCTGCTGTGAAATTCGGCTGTAAGGTACCTTTCTTGAGATTCTGCATCAACACTGTATCACCCCTCTCCAAATTATGATGTTTGGCGTTCCGTTGAGTGTCCGCAATTCTTTTGTGATATTCCTTCAATTCCATATCTTTATCTTTCGCTGCTTCAAGGGATAGTGTAGGCGGTTGATGTATTGATGGTATACCATTATATACCTCCTACCAAACATCATTTTGTAAGGTGACAGTCCATTCGTTTCTTGTGGTGTAGAATGATACAATATCAAGTACTTTTTAAATCAGTTTTCCAGTCCGTACCTTGAATGGTGCTGATTTTGACCCGCTTTCCTATGTTCCGCATTTGCCTTTCTACAGCTCCATTTTGCTCGGGCCAATATGGGGTAGAAAGGTTGAGATGTATTCCGTAGCTGAGACAGAAATTCTTGAACTCAATTGATTTAAATTGCGGACCATTGTCCGCGGTGATAGATCTTGGTATTCCGAATGAGCTGAACATTTGCAGTAGTGTTCCAATGACCCGTTGTGTGGTAGCTGGTTTCATCGGTTCAACTTGTATGAAACGAGAGGTGTAACATACTACTACTAGCAAGGACATCTCTCAGGCAGACCTTCTTTAAAGTCTATTGCGATGTCTTGCCACGGCTGTGTAGGAAGTCTCCGAGACATGGGAATATTTTTTTCCGAAAGAGATGTCATTTGCATGGTTTGCAGTTTTTACGACCAAGTCTATCATCTTGTCCATAGCGGGAAACCATACTTTATCTCGTAGTTGAGCTTTCATGGAGGTACTCCCTTGATGTCCTATGTGGGCGAGATGAACCACCAGCGCTCTTAAAGCTTTCGGTATGACGATTCGATCGCCCCGAAGAATCAACTCCCCGAACAATGACAAATCCTCCTTAATCGTCGTCGTCTTGTATTCGTTTGGAACATCATCCCAATTTGTTGAGTAAATCGCGTCCTTAACCTTCTGTAGTTCTTCATCTCTAAGAGAGGCTTTTTCGAGATCATCCATACTTATGGCAGACGGCCGAGCTTCCGTTGACAGCCAAGCAATAACATCTGGTTCTCCTTCAGTTTTTTGTGATCCTTGGGATAATCTAGACAGTGGGTCAGCCAAGTTTTTCTCTCCTGGTTCGTATTTCACGGTAAAATCGAAACTCAGTAACCTAAGAATCCAGCGTTCGATTCGTGCTGAGGGTTTTGATTGCGATTTGTTAAACAAATATTCGAGCGGCTTACAGTCCGTCACTAAAGTGAAGTGGATTCCGTATAGGTAAACGTATAGCTTTTCCATGGCCCATATTATTGCCAGACATTCTTTTCTGTTTGGCAATACTTCTTTTCGTGATCTGCTAAACTTTTAGAAATGCAGGAAACTGTTCTGGCTCTTTCATCCTTCATTTGAACCAATATGGCCCCAATCCAAATGGACTTGCATCTGTGATCAATTGTGTCTCATCTTTCGGATCAAAGTAACCTAGGGACTCTACCTTTCCTATGACTGATTTTATCGCCCCTAATTCTCGTGACTGTTCTTCGCCCCACTCAAAAGAGCTCTGTTTTAACAGTAAGGATCGCATGTGACGTGTTATTGTGGCTAGATTAGGAATAAATTTACCGACAAAATTTATCAAGCCAAGAAGGGATCTTAACTCTGATGTTGAAGTGGGAGGTTGTAAATCAAGAATTGCTTTGATTTTCTCGTCAGTAGGTTTGATCCCTTCCTTAGAAACATGGTGACCAAGGAAAATTACTTCGCTAACGCCAAATTGGGATTTTTGCTCGTTGACTCTCATGTTGTATTGCTTGATACGTTTCAAAACTTCTTTTAGTGTTTCATCGTGATCATCATCAGTTTCCCCGTAAAGCAACACGTCATCCATGTAAACAATCAGTCCTTTAATTCCTCTGAAAAGATTTTCCATCTCCCTTTGGAATAACTCGGGTGCTGATTTGATACCGAACATAAGTCGGCGAAATCTGTACACCCCACTTCGTGCGACAAACGTAGTAATGTCTCGACTATTAGGGTGTAGTTCGAAATGGTAATACGCCGCTTCCAGGTCGATTTTCGAAAGTTTCGATACCTTATGAATGGAAGCCATTGCTGCGTCTATATTTGGCATTGGAAAATTTTCTCTTTTTACAGCTTTATTTGCTGCTCGCATATCCACGCATAAACGAATCCTTCCGTCAGTCTTTCTAATGGGCACCAAGGGCGACACCCACGTCAAGGGCCCTTCCGCTCGTTCGATAATGTTCTTCTGAAGAAGTTCTTGAATCGCATTCTCGACATCGGCCTCCATTGCGATAGGGAATCTTCTAGCAGCTTGCACAACTGGTTGAACGTTCTTATCCAGATGAATATTTAATGAAACATTTGGGACCTTTGGGAACTCCGCGAGACATTCAATAGGATTTTCCGGAATGATGTGATTCACGTTATACCCAATTTTAAGTACGCCTAGAGCAAAAGCAGTGCTTTTACTGAGTAAATTTGTTTGACCACGTGGGGCCACAAGAATGTGAGCCCATATTCCAGAACTTTCTCCTGGAATCTTTACTTGCGCTTCGAAAGCATTACTAAACAATATACTTTCATCGGATGCGAACGATTTCAGCTTCCTATCATCAGGATCAGGACTCCTCTCGTTCAAAATCTCTGCATGTTTTCCTTTAAGGAACTCGAATGTTTCTGAATTGATAATATTTGCTGGAGAGCCTGAATCGATCAACAAAGATACAATGACGCCTCCGATATCCATACGAAGCACTTCGTTAGGATCTTGACCAGCTACAAAAAACACTGCCTTATGATCGTCTTGATTCTCTGTGATGGCATGAACACGTCTGGATTTTTGTCCCTTTTGTAACCCGAACTCATTCAGCTTTCTTCTTCGACAGCAAACTTTAAAATGCCCCTTGGTTCCACAGTTGAAACAAGTGGAGTCCCGAGCTGCGCATTTTTCAATTTCCCTAGAAATGTGACCATATCTGTTACAGCTGTAACATTTCTTCGAACTCTTGAGGTCATTATTCCCAGGAAATCGTGTTTTCTGCTCTGATATACGTTGAACTATCATTGGTGTCTCCCGTATCTGTCGTTGAATATATAAAACAATGGAGATAAAAAAAAACAGTACTTACTCTTTTCGTCATTAAACTATTTACCGTTGATGGATGTCTCTCATATTCCCTGGTCTGCTTCTGCACTTCTTCAATGGTCTTGCCGAGAATGATCGAATCACTCAATGTTACGTCCTCTGTTAGTAATCGCTTCCTAAGATCAGATGATTTGCATCCCTCTATTATCTGGTCAACGATCATGTCGTCAACGTCGGCGAAGGCACACCGATTGGCTTGGTCTTGCAACCTGAAAACATATTCCTCGAATGGCTCTTGGTCTTCTTGTTTCATTGCTCGTAGAAGATGCCTCTCGAAACGCTTTTTCGTTTGGGGTGCAAAATATTTGTCCAGTGACAAAATGGCTGAATCGTATTAAATTGGCACCAGTTCATCAGAACCGTCACCAGCGGGGGTTTGTACTTCCCATTTGAACACTTTATCGTAATAGGCTTGTAACTCAATACCACCCAGCACGAGTAATAGATCGTATTTTTCCACATCTTCCACTACCCCGTTGGCTTTGAGAAATCTCTCCAAGGCCCTTTTCCATTTAAGCCAATCATTTCTGGCATCACTGCCAATTTTGAACGGCGGCATTGCCGATGCATCTGAAACGATCACATTTGCAAAAAAAAAACAAAAATAAGAACACTTATCTTCTTTCTCTTTTCTCTCGTTTTGCTTCTCATCACTACCACAATGTTAATAGCGCATAACCTATTTTTCGTTTTTGTGTATAACCTTACTAGCTCACATTATCTCACGAGTATCCAAAAATAATCCACCATATATCCATACCATCATTCATTACATACAGAGAATAATTCATACTCTATGTAGTATCCAACACATCGTATTTATGGCATTTAGCCTTTCCAGCACATAGCTTTATCCAGCACATAGCTATATCCAGCACCTAGCTTTACCCAGCACATAGCTTTTCCCGGCACATAGCCTTACAGCACAGAGCCTTTCAAGCACAGAGCATTCCCAGCACATAGCATTTCTAGCACATAGCAATTCTAGAACAAAAGATTTGTTCTCATTGTTTTTGTTTGCGCCAATCCACGCAACTACATTCTCATTCTGTCATTATTTTCTGCAAGCCAGTATTATTCAGTACTTTCACATACCCGACTTTTCACAACTACAAACCACCTTTTCTAGGCGTCGTCAAGCGCCATTTTGTTTTTGAACATCCACCCAGCACGTTTGTTTTCTTCCATCTCTTTTTTCTCGATGAAAACGCCAACACTGTCCGACTCTTAACAACGCTAAGTATTAAATTATTATTAGCACGCTTTTTTTTCTTTGCCTTTCATTCTATTTACTATCCTCCAAATTAATTGCATATTTTCCAATTCACATCACTTCCTCCGATTGGCTTTTATTTTCAGACCTGTTCTTTTGAATTCAACTCTTATTTTTTCTTCTCTCTATCTCATTTTTCAGACTCCACACAATCTCCATTTTGTAAAATATTTTTTTCACGACGCTTAATTTTTTTTTCAATTTCCTCATTTTAATCATCTGACGAATTATCTTTTTCACTTAATTCACAAAATCACCGAATTCACCTACCGATTTTTATTCTCGTCGCCATTGTAAACTGCTGCTCAGAATCTGTAATCGCACTCGGTTCGGCACGTCGTACACAACTCGACCGATCACCGTCACCGTCCGAATATAACTGTCCTGTTATGCTCACCCTCTGTAACCCGTAATGCGTTCTCTTTTATTCATTCCTTCAATGGCATGACCAACGTTATTTACTAGTCAGGTATAATACTGTCTAACCGTTACAACTTTCAACTTCTAACTTTTGTTTATGTTCCTGTTATATCTACTTTTACTTTTTGCTCACCTTTTCTTCCTCCTCTGTCTGTCAACTCCCAACTAATATTTAATGTTAATGTAAATGTTATTTCAACTCGTCTATACGGTTTGAAGCTGAATATGTGTGCTATACATATGATCAAGAACTTCTATTCCATGCTTTTTTCACGCTGTATAAACGTTAAAAAAAGGCCTACATACTGCTTTCAGCACATTAGCTTAAAAATTATGCTTTCAGCATTATTTCAACCATTATTCAAACATCTGTCAGCATGTTCTGTGGGCTAACTTTTATGCATCATCAATCGCTGAAATTGTTTTTAGGCAACATTTTCTCGATCTGTGTAGATGCTACTCTGCTGCTAATCGTTTAACAGTAGCCGTCAACAGAAATATCGCTTCTAAATGGCTTGTTTTCTTACGCTACTGCTAGCATTAATGACAGCGCTTTGTCAGTTGCTATAAGAGCAGGTGAATACCATTGTAGCTGCATTACAGAAATCAATAGCTCATACACAGCTCCGGCAACAAAAATCAAATGTAAACATTGCGGTTTTGACGTTCCATACTGATAAGCTATTAAAAGAAGCAATATAAGGTTTACTTAAACGTTGTGTAATCTTCAAAGATACAGAAGTTGCCTTAAAGCTTCGTTAGTTCATTTATAGCGCCATTACGCTATATTGTTAGTGCTATAACAACAGCGAAAACGTTTTCATTGTGAATGTTACTCATCGTAATGTGGGAAATTGCTAACAAGCAACTCGGTTACATACATAAGCTCTTAACCGATAAGCTTTGTTGCTAATTCAGACAGAGCTGTTTTATGACTATATGAAAGCTGCATAAACGATAAAAGATTAAATATATTCGGCACACTGACTAGCTGATAGATATTGGGTAATAGTCGAGTTGAAGTTTAAGGGATTATTTGCAGAGGCTTTTCTTTTATTCAGCATTGGCTGCTTTTATCCAGTTTTCCGCGAGCGGTAATGGCCGCCAGCTTGCTTGCGGTTCAGTCTCTGATTTGACGTGTCTGGAGGTCAAATGCACCCACCGCTCCGAGCATTCTGACCAATGTAGCATATAAGAAGGTGCTGATTCAGTGAATTCAAGCCTTCTTATATACCACATTGATCAAAATGCTCGAATGGTGGGTGCAGTTGACCTCCAGAAATGTCAAATCAGAGACTAACCCGCAGGCAAGCTGGCGGCCATTACCGCTCGCGGAAAACTGGATTCAAATATTATACAGCCAAAGGCTAGAAGTTGAAGCTTTTAGCACCAAAATTGTTAGTTGGGCTGTCACCCAACACGGAAAAATTGAAGAACCTATTTTGTTAGCCAAACGTTGATCGTGACTTGGCTGCGTACATGCAGTGTCGCCAGAACAGGCAGTATACGTAAATGGTAATTAATTACCACGATATCTCTGACGGTAACCGGTTCCGGATGTTGAAATCACTTACTCCTACGTGTAATTTCTGGTAGATTATGGCTGGCTGTCCAATGAGCAGCTCGAAGTAGCTCGAAGTTGTTCTCGTCCTGCTCATGCCTATTTGTTGACAAAAAAAGAACGAGCAGGACAAGAACAACTTTGAGCTACTTCGAGTTGCTTATTGGACACCACTTATAGTGCTGCTCGTTCTTTGTTGTCAACAAATGGGCATGAGCAGGACAGGGAGAAACTTCGAGCTACTTCAAGCTCTTATTGGACAGCACTAATCTGTTACCCACCAGGATCTGATTTGCCAGGATCTGGAAGTTCATCCAGTTCTGCTTAAGTGCTGCGCTGCTGTCGTCGAGGTCGGCTAACGGCTTCGTTCCATTGGACGAACCGAGAAGGAAGTGGTTCGGGGTCAACGCTGGAGCCGAGTCGTCGTATATTGGTGTCGTATCCATCCAGGCCGATATGAACCAGCCGAAAATAAAATACCTACACATCACACAACGCGCACTTCCATTCGTTGGAAACTACAGAATGACCAAACATTCTACAGAATGACCAAACATTCAGCCTTCCTCATCTTTCACGCAAATATTCCCTTCCACTCTAACACACGCTAACCTTCGTCTTCATTTTAAACTCCGACACTCGGTCATCTCCGTATCCTCAATTGCACATAGCGTTCGAGACGAAACGAGACCGCTGCTTCGTGTGATCATTAGCCCAGTCACTGTTTCGTCGTTCACATTACTTTTTCTTCGTTTTAATAAATCATTTTTCTTTTAAGTGGTTAAGGGCAACATGCATCCATTTTTTTTCAATTTCTTGACTGCTAATTAACTTTTAGTATGATCTAATAATATATTTATTCATGGTAAAACCTTGTCATAATTTATCTTCAATCCAGCTTTCCACGCTCGCCATAATGGCGGATGCTATAAATATTTTGACAGTAACTGCTTCCAGACATTGAACTGAAATTTCACTCTTAGCAAACCATGAAACTTTGGTAACCAATACCTACGAGTTGTTTATTTATTGTGAAAATGAAAATGATTTTTTATTAGAGAAGCTGCAGCCATTTCGATAAAAACTAAATCATTTACTAAAATTATTTCATACATTTCAGGAAACGAATAAGGTGCATGAAATTGACTGAATCTATAATTAAGGCGTTGAATGCAGTTCCTAGCATACCAGGTTCCAAGATCTCTACGAATTGCATAGAATATCGTTCTGCTCGTCAAAGGTTCCGACTGTAGAGATGGAAATTGCGAAACTATGTTAAAATTTTTCACTGATTCATTCGCATTTCCAAGCATCATAGAATATTGCTCTGTGAGCTTATTATTAAGGCTAAATTACAGTTCGGAAAACGTGTCGCGAGATTTGCCCCCCCATGCATTTTCAAAGGGGCCTTTGAATCCCACTCTTAATTTAACTGAAAACAGCCTTCCCTCAATCGTATTCTAAATTCTACCCATTTTTGTTTATTAAATATGCGATGAACTTATAACAAACATAGAAAATAACAGAAATAAAGTTTATAGAAAAAAAATACCAAATGCCTTTTGAAATGTTTTTTTTTTCTGGGCGAACAAAATTATTGTATACTGGATGCTAATGAAAATTCAGTTGATACAATCATGAATCACATAATTTTTCTAAACTGCAAAACTGTAGCACCTTGTTTGAGCTAATTGAGATGGTGAGAAATAAAATAAACCAGATAGTTATTCACCAAAATCATGTTAAACGATAAAATTTAATTATTTCTAAGGGCCAATTTCTTCACCTCCGCTTAGGCCTTAAACCAGGTTTAAGCGTATGGGTAAGCACCGCTTAAGAGTTAAGCGGTGGTGAAGAAATTGGCCCTAAGTCAACTAAGTCGAGTCAAGTACGAGACACTGAAGACGACCTTACTGTTGAGGTCGTAATATGTATCTGTTGTCATGGTACAATTAAGTGGTGGAATTAAATGGGATTGTACAAACTCGTCTTATGACAAGTCTTAAGTAATGTTAAACGACCAGAATATTTCTTTGGTGATTATAGTTTTCCTTGGAGGAAACATTATTTGAAAATCATCCTAAACGAAATAATTAAATTTTATCGTTTAACATGATTGCGGTGAATTACTATCTGTGGTTTATTTTATTTCGCACCATCTCAAATTGCTCAAACAAGACGCTACAGTTTTGCATTTGCAGTTTAGAAAAATTATGTGAATTATGATTGTATCAACTGAATTTTCATTAGCATTAAGTATACAATTAATTTTGTTCGATTCAAAGGATTTTAAAAACGAAATTCCCGCCCCTTTCAAAATGCATGGGGGCACATCTCGCGACACGTTTTCCGAACATTAATTTAGCTTTAATAATAAGCTCACAGAGCAATATTCTATGATGTTTGGAAATGCGAATGAATCAGTGAAAATTTTTTCGTAGTTTCGCAATTTCATCTATACTGTCGGAACCTTTGACGAGCCGAAGGATATTCTATGCAATTCGTAGAGATCTTAGAACCAGGCATGGGCGTAGCCAAGGGGGGGCAGGGGGGTGCCGTCGCCCCCCCCTAAATTGTGGAAATATTGAACGGGTACTGAAATGAATTCCCTCAAACATGTGCACTTTACGATCCAATCATAAACAGAAATAGGTGGTTGAAATTAAAAAAATTCCCAAAACTTATTAGGGCATCCAGGATCCATAATATATGAAAGTTCAAAACAACTCGAAACATTTCGGGCTCAAAAATTCTCCTTGAAATCCTTCTAGAAGCTCCCCTGGGAACTTCTAAATTCCTCCGGAAAGTTATCCACAAATTCCTCTGAAAATCGTTCGAAAATCGTTCTCATGTAATTGTAATTCCTCCTGATCTAGAAACCCCCCACTATTTTTTTTTAGGAAATTCACGATGAAGTTCCTTGAAGATATCTTTTCTTCTCTCCAAGATTTACTTCTAGATATTTCTTCGGCTATCCTCTCTTCAGGAAGAATCCGGCATTTCCTTCAGGCATGCCTCCGCAGAGATTTTCTTCAGCAATTAATCTGGGAATACTTTCAGGATTTCATCTGGGAATTTCTGCATTAATTCCTCCTGGTATTTTTCTGGGAATTCCTTCAGATATTTTTTCGGAAATTCCTTTAGGAACTTCTCTAAGAATTATTTCAGGACTTCCATGTGGGAATTCCTCCTGAAGTGCTTATGGGAGTTCCTCCGGGAGTTCTTCCAGGAGTTTTTCCAAGAAATTCTCCGGTAATACCTCCAGGAACTTTACAGGGAATTCCTGGACGGTATTTGGCAGGAATTGCACGGGAAATGGGATTTTGGAAGTTCCTTCAGAAATATTTTTTCTCTTCTTCTAGGGTATTCCACCGGATGTTCCTCTGAAGTTCCACCAGTAGTTCCTTCGGGAATTCAATCGGGCTTTCTTCCAGGAATTCATTTAGCATTTCTTTAGGCATTTATCTACAAATTCCTCCAGAAGTTCCTCGGAGAATTTCTTTAGGAATTCTTACGGAAGTTCCTTTGGGAGTTCATCCTAGAATTCCTCCAGGATTGTCTACGGAATTTCTTCCTGAAGTTCTTCAATAAATTCCTCAAAAAGTTCCACCGGCAGTTCCTCCGAGAATTCCTCTGATAATTTCTCCGGAAATTCCTATAGAAAATCCCCCGGGAGTTCCTCCGGAAATTACTCTGGGAGTTCCTCCGGGAGTTCCTTTTCAGAGAAACACCCGGAGAAACTGCAGGTGAAACTCCCGGAGGGATTCTCGTAGAAACTGCTGGTGGATCTCCCGGAGGAATTCCCGATGGAACTGCCGGAGGAGCTCACGTAAGATCTCCTGTAAGAACTCCCGGAGGAATTTCAGTAGGAACTCCTAGAAGAATTCTAGAGGACCTCCCGGATGAGCTCCCAGAGAAACTATCGGAAGAACTTCGGGAGGAATTTCCAGCTTAATTTCTGAAGAAAGCTTAAATGATTTCCTGAAAAAAGCCTGAATAATTTTCTGGAATAGCTTCTGGTGGAACTCCCGGAAGAATTTCCGGAGAAGCTCCCGGATGAATTGCTGGTGGAATTCCCGGAGGAACTCTCGAAGGAATTTTCTGGAAGAATTTCTGAAGAAACTCCGGGGGGAATTTTCAAAGGAACCCCGGGGAAACTACCAGAAGCATTCTCGGAAACAAGAGGATTCATCTTATAGACAAATCTCGTCTAGCTGAAACCTTTGTTGGGGTTTGTAGCTGGACCATCATCATCATCAGAGGACCTCCCAGAGAATTCCCTGAGGAGCTCGCAGAGAAATTCTCGGAGGAGCTTCTGGTGGAAAATCTATATAAATTCCTGAAGAAGCCTAAATAAATTCCAATACCGCCGAAATTCCCGGAAGAATTTTCAGAGGAACTGCCGATAGAACTACCGGAATAATTCTCGAAGGAAATCCTAGAGAAATTCTTGGTGGAAATGCCGGTGGAACTCCTGGAAGAATTCCAGGAGGAATTTTCGGACTCCTGGAGGATCTCCCAGTGGAAGTCTTGAAGTTTCCACCGGAATCCTTTCAGGATTTCATTGCGAATTAATCTACGAACTCCTCCGAAAATTCCATTGTTGATTTCATTTTCGATATAATTTTCGTATAAATTTCCGGTGGAATTCCTGGAGAAATTCTTTGAAGTTTTCACAAGAAATTGTTCGAAACAATTCACGGAAAATTTTATGGAGTTTACACAAGAAATTCGAAGATTTTTCGTGAATTTCTTAGGAATGTTTTCTGCGGAATATCCACGGAATATTAAGAATATATCCTAAAAATTATGGGAAACAGCACGAAATTATTTGAATGATTGCAGGGAATTCTGCAGAACTTATCAAGAAGTTCGTGAAGATTTGCTTGGAGTAAATAATAATGGAATTTTCTAATCAATTCCCATGAAATTTATGGTGGAATTCCTGAAGACACTGCCGAAGAAGTTGCTGGAGGCATTCCTAAAGATTCCCTGATAGAATTTCGGATAGAATGCCAGGAGCAATTGTCGAAGGAATTCTTGGAGAAAGCTTGCATATTGATTTTTCTACCAATTTAGAATAAATATTATTTCAGAGAGGATTTGTTTAGAAATTCAGATGTATGGTTCTAGTTTTCTTAAACTTATGGAAGAATGCAGGATTTTTATAATAATTGTTATAGCCGATTTAATGTTCTTTCTGAAGTTCGTTACTAAGTTCGTTACGTTACGTTCGTTACGAAGTTCTACTAAGTTCGTTAATATTTTTCTCACTTTATTTAAAAATATCTGATGAGCAATAAATCACGCATTTTTAAATCCATTATTGTTTTAATCATCATTGTTTCGATTTGGTTTGGATTTGGTTTCATGTGTTAATATTCATGTGTTTTTATAAAACTACTATAAAACTACGATTTGGAAGACCAAAAAAGTTGGCCCCCCCCTTCTCGAAATCCTGGCTACGCCCATGGAACCAGGTATGCTAGGAACTGCATTCAACGCCTTAATTATAGATTCAGTCAATTTCATGCACCTTATTCGTTTCCTGAAGCATAGCATAGCATAGCATATGTGATTGTACAAATCGTGGGTGGCTATACAATGCTCAATTGAGCAATCTACTGTATATTGTCGCAAATTGGTACTTGGGATTAGTACCTTTTCCTATACAGTAGCAGTTGTATACCTGGCCACGTCCTTACAATCACGGAAGGAAGGGAAGGAATGTTAGTTCAACATCTACTAGTGAAGATGCAGGGAACCCATACTACCTTCATAGATGTCTCGGGAAGGAAATTTTGTGTTAGTGGGAAAGGTGAATAATAGGGAGCTCTATTCGACAATATAGAGCGTTTGTCAGTAACAGTATATGCTGTAAAAATAATAAAATATATTCATCAATTTACTTACGAACCGTCCTAAGGAAAAACAAAACAAAACACAAAATTTCGGCAAATCGCGCGATCGTTCCGCCGTCCGAAACAAGAGCCAACTCGCACTGCACTAATTAACTTTATTACCGACCGCGCAATGCAAAACACAAAATTTCGGCAAACCGCGCGATCGTTCCGCCGTCCGAAACAAGAGCCAACTCGCACTGCACTAATTAACTTTATTACCGGCCGCGCAATGCAAAACACAAAATTTCGGCAAACCGCGCGATCGTTCCGCCGTCCGAAACAAGAGCCAACACGCACTGCACTAATTAACTTTATTACCGGCCGCGCAATGCAAAACACAAAATTTCGGCAAATCGCGCGATTGTTCTGCCGTCCGAAACAAGAGCCAACACGCACTTGCACCTTATTTGTTTCCTGAAATGTATGAAATAATTTTAATAAATGATTTAGTTTTTATCGAAATGGCTGCAGCTTCTTTAAAAAATATTCATTTTCATTTTCACAATAAATAAACAACTCGTAGGTATTGGTTACCAAAGTTTCATGGTTTGCTAAGACCGAAATTTCAGTTCAATGTCTGGAAGCAGTTACTGTCAAAATATTTATAGCATCCGCCATTATGGCGAGCGTGGAAAGCTGGATAGTGCAATATTGATCAATACAAAATCAATGTTCAGTACGTCTCTCTCTTCACTACATTCGCTTTCTCCTCCACTCTTCGATTTAATTATAATCGAATTGAAGTTGTAATACCTTTACTGTTCGAAAGCCAAAATTAATGTTAACTAAAACAAAGATTTACCTAAAAAAACTTGGACGTTGTTTTTTTTCCTTAATCAATTTGCTTAGTAAAATATTTCCTTTAAGGAAAGTCCCAAAATAAACCCAAAGTCAATACAGAGTCAATCTAACTCCAATTTAAAATTCATTAAGCTCAACTGGAATGAACTCTTGATACAAATATAGTCTAAACTTACTCTGAATCAGATTAAAACAGTCGATTAGTTGATATTATAAAGTCTAATCAAAATCCAATGCAAATAAAATTAAATATAATGCACATTTGTTTCAAATACAATCTTCATTTAATCAAGAATCAATTCCAATCTAATTCCAATAAAGTCTAATCAAAATCCAATCTAATCCATACAAAAGTTAATCAAAATTCAATTTTAATTCAATCCGAATACATTTACAAATTGTTGATTCAGTGTTATATGTTTAGATGTAAACTAAAGAAATGAATGAATGAATGAATTCAAATCCCATTCAGTTAAAATCCAAATAAAATACAAATTCAATTCAACTTCACATTCAGTATAAATCAATGTTAATCAAAATCCAATACAATTCAAACCAATTCAAATTTTATCCAAATCTAATACAACTGCAATCCAATCATAAATTCAATCCAAGTCAAATCCAATAAAATCTAACCCAAATCCAAATCCTACCTATACATTGCAAATATATTTTAATTCCCATTCATTTGTGATCCAAATCAAATCATAATACAATTAAGATCTCATCTAGATTCAATCTAAATCCGATATAAATCCAAATACAATCAAATACGAATACAATTCCAAACCGAATCCAATCTAAACTCAATAAAATTCCAATCTAATCCAAATCCAATCAAAACCCAATCCAAACCAAACTCAAGAAAATTCCAATCCAAATAAAATCCAAATTCAATTCAATCCAAATCCAATCCTAATTCAATCTAAATCTAATCCGAATCCAATCCAAATCCAATGCCAATCCAGTTCAAATCCAGTTCAAATCTAGTCCGAATCCAATCGAAATCCACATCCAAATCAAATCCAAATCCAATAAACACCCAATTCAAATCAGAGATGCATCCTGAACAGAACATGAGCCAAGAGCGTGCCTTGGTGTTCTTAGTTTTGAACTCTGAACACAGTTCAGTGTGCACTGGGTTGGTACGCAAGCAAAACGATCATGGTAACTAAGATTCCTTAGATTTGGAACTATCCAAAAACATACGAGCATGCTTGATTTCTATCCGTCAGATGCCCAAATGTTCCATTACTAGCCGGAAAATGTGTATCATGCCGTCGCTTGAATTTGTTTTCTTAGGATACAAGTTGCTAAGTTAGGTCAGTGCTCTTGAACATTGTGCTGTGTTCAGAACGTTTTGAACACGCATTCTCATGTTCAGATGCATATCTGATTCAAATCAAATCCAAATTCAATCCAATTGTAATCCAAATCCAATCCAAAATCAATTTGAATCCAATCCGAATCAAATCCAAATCTAATCCAAATCCAATACAAATCCAGTTCAAATTTAGTCCCCAATCTAATCCAAATCCAAATAAAATCTAAATCCAATCCAATACAAATCAAATCCAAATCCGATACAAATCAAATCCAATATAAATCCGATCCAAATTCAATACAAATTCAATCCAAATTCAATCCAAATCCAATACAAATCCACATCCAAATCCTATCCAAATTCAATACAAATCAAATCCAATCCAAATCCAGTTCAAATCCAATCTAAATTCAATCCAAATCCAATACGACTACAGTGCAAATCCAATCAAAATTCAATCCAAATTAAATCCAAATCCAAATCCAATCCAAATCCAATTCATATCCAATACAAATCCATATCTAAATCAAATCCAATCCAAATCCAATACAAATCCAGTCTAAATCCAGTCTAAATCCAATACAAATCCAATAGAAATACAATCCAAATCAATCCAAATTCAATTAAAAACCAATCCAAATCCAATCCTAAATCCGATATAAATCCAAATACAATCAAATACCAATAGAATTCCAAACCGAATCCAATCCAAACTCAATAATATTCCAATCTAATCCAAATCCAATCAAAACCCAATCCAAACCAAACTCAAGAAAACTCCAATCCAAATCCAAATCTAATCCGAATCCAATCCTAATTCAATCTAAATCCAATCCGAATCCAATCCAAATCCAATCCGAATCCAATCCAAATCCAATCTAAATCCAATACCAATCCAGTTCAAATCTAGTTCAAATCTAGACCAAATCCAATCCAAATCCACATCCAAATCAAATCCAAATCTAATAAACACCCAATTCAAATCAAATCCCAATCAATCCAAATTCGATACAAATCCAATCCAAATTCAATCCAAATCAATCCGAATCAATCCAAATCAATCCAAATCCAATACAAATCCAGTTCAAATCCAGTTCAAATTTAGTCCAAATCAATCTAATCCAAATCAAATCCAATTTAAATCCGATCCAAATCCAATTCAAATCCAATCCAAATTCAATCCAAATCCAATACAAATCCACATCCAAATCCTATCCAAATTCAATACAAATCAAGTCCAATCCAAATCCAGTTCAAATCCAATCCAAATTCAATCCAAATCCAATACGAATACATTGCAAATCCAATACAATTCAAATCCAAATCCAGTTCAAATCCAATCCAAATTCAATCCAAATGCAATTCAAATCTAATCCAAATCCAGTCCAAATCCAATCCAAATCCAATTAAAATCCAATCCAAATCCAATATAATTCCACATCCAAATCCAATGCAAATCAAATCTAATCCAACTCAAATCCAATCCAAATCCAATCTTAATCCAAACCAAATCCAATCAAAATCAAATACAAATCCATAGCCGAATCCAATTCAAATACAATCCAATCCAATCCGAATCCAAATCCAATACAAATTCAATCCAAATCCATTACAAATCAATCCAAATCCAATCAAAATCCAATCCAAATGCAATTCAAATCCAATATAAACCCACATCCAAATCCAATACAATTCAAATCAAACCCCAATCCGAATCTATTCAAAACCCCATCAAAATCGTATCCATATATCCAATATTAATCTATTCCAACTCCAATTTAATCTCAATCCAAAACCTATCACAATCCTATTCAATTCCAATCTAGATTCGATCGAAATCCTATACAAATCCAATCCAAATTCATTCGAAACAAATCAGAATCCAATCCAATTCCAATAGAAATGCTATTCAAATCCAATCCAAATCCAGTCCCAAAACGAATCCATATCTTATTCCAATCCAATTCAGTTCCAATTCAAATATCAATCTAATCCAAATTCGATACATGATCAATCAAAACCCAACCAAATCCAATTTAAATCCAATCTATCTCATTAAATCCCAATCTAATCCTTATCGAAATTCAATCCAGTTCCGATGTTTATTTCATTTAAATCCATCCTAAATTGAATCAAAATTTAATAAAAATCCCAACTAAATTCCAAAACCAATCAATTATAAATCCAATCCAAATTCAATCCAAATCGAATCAAAATCCCAATCAAATTTATTCCAAACCCAATCGAAATCCAATCCAAATTCAATCGACATCCAATTCATCTAAATCATATTCCATGCCAATAAAATGTTATTCAGATTTAAATGACTGTTAATTACGATCCAACTATAATAAAAATCGATGTGAAATTCAATGTACTTCTGTATGAACTCGGTATGAATAAAAAACAGCTCAATCCAAATGACAAACCAAACCTCCATTTAGGCTGTGAACCATTCCACCGATTCGTTTAACTTTATGTTAAAATTTGACAGTTCGATGGTTATTTCGCCGTGGTTAAAAATAACTCTGCTCCGGAGCATGGTTAGATTTGACAGTTCGATAGTTAAACTTTGTTCGCGAGAAAATTGGCGCCAAATCCATTTGGTTCCAAATAACTATCAATCTGTCAAAACTCAAATGGGTCGGCTTCGGAGTAAAATTTTAACCACGAATGGAAAATAACCATCGGAATGTCAAATTTTAACTAAAAGTTAAACGAATCGGTGGAATGGTTCACAGCCTTATAATATCTTTCAATCCGTATCTAAATACAGTAAAAATTAAAAAGGTTTAAAAGTTTAAAAAAACTAATTTTAGAAATTCCATACAAAATGATTAAATTTGGATGTAAATCTTCAAATTAGGAAACATATCATTCAAAATTTTCAATTGAAATTTAAACATTTGTCTAAACAATTGTTTGATCATCAACATATACATTAACTTTCGATCTACCACACAAAATTACCAGTTTTGCATGAAGTCAAAAGTTAAACCTGTGTTTTACTCGTGCATTATTCGAAAAAAATATCCTTGTTTTTATTTTGTTAGCACTTCTAGTATATTACGTTCAGGGCCGGATTTAGGGGGGTCCGTGGCCCAAAACCAAATTAATGAACCAAAACCAAAACATTAATGAACCTACCAACTTCGCCATGTCGTATCCGTCCAGGAGCCGATATGAATCAGCCGAAACTCAGCGAAAATAAAACACCTACACATCACACAACGCGCACTTCCATTTCTTCCAACGTCTCTTCACTACAATCGGCACGTGCGAGAGAGGCCGCGAGTTCACGGTGTTCTCAACTTTGTCAGCAAATTTCGCAGAACTTCGTCGGATGGCATTGGAAGAACAAAATTTCAAAAATATTAAAAAAAAAGTGTGGGTTTTGAAAGTTTACTTTAAAACACATTGAAACATGCTTTGAAGTTTATATTATTGATCAACATCAAAAACTTTACAAAATATGATCAATCGAAAATTACAAAAAAAAAAATCAAAATACCCTAAAGGCGGTCTTGAGCACTAGAGGGTTAAAGGAACTCTTTATTACTTGGGGGAAGATCCGCCATGAATGGTGGACTTGGAACTGCGTGCTGGTTTTCGCACTGCTGGCAATCTTTACGTACTTGCTTATAACAAACACGCAGGCGAGGGATGCGGACATGCCTTACATCTTAAGCCAACTGGATGGGTTGATCTTCGGAGTCCACGCTGATCAGCATATCGTCAACGTAATGGGACTTTATGATGGCTTGACGCGCTCCGGAAATTCGTTCGTAAATAGGTCGGCATTTGTGTTCTTCGCGAACTGCGCAGTGGTTGGAGAGCAGCATGCCCCAACATGCAACATGCCCCTCATCACCTGCATAGCGCACACTTCCGTTTCTCCGCGTCTGTTGTTCCGGTAGAAACACTGACAGAATTGGCCTTATGCGCGATTGCACCTGGTCAAACATTTCACTGATATCGCCGGTGAGTCCGACGCGACGTTCCCGGAACTGAAGTAGAATCGTGAGGAGGTTACACATTAGATCCGGTCCTTTGAGTAGGGCCGAATCAAGCGACGTGCCGTAGACACTAGCAGCCGCATTCCACACTATCCGCACCTTTCCAGGCTTGTTTGGATTGGTTACGAAGAAAATTGGTAGATACCGATGGCGAGGCACTTTCCGGTCAATTTCCTCTTCGCTGAGCCTCCTTATGTATCCTTTTGCTAGATATTCCTCTATTTTTGGGAAATGGGAAATACTAAATCATTTCCCACATACCGCCACTGAAATTCTTTATAGTGTTGCAAGCGACGGCGGTTGTAGCATGTACCGAGTCTTTCAGCAGACATGACACACATGGTGTTGTCTGCGATCAGGTAGGTAATGTGATGTTTTTGCGGAAGAATAACAGGGTTCTTGGCATCATCAGTGGCGTAGTGGCATGCAGCAATGCGGGTTGCATGCGCATGACTCCGTTACCGTCCAGCCAGAGTGTCAGCTTATACAATGAACTAGATTTTGGAACAGTCATCGTGGTTTCGGGTCGTTTGGTTGGACTTTGTAGCGTCGACATCTCATCAGGGTAGCATTCCTGCTGACAGAGTCGAATAAGGGTTCGATCGACTTTGAGAAGTTGCTTCGCCTTAAGTGGACCAATGTCTGTAGGAGCTCTTCGGTTCTTGTGAAGGCAATTATTGATGAATCGGTGGACGTATGCGACAACCTTGTGTAGTCTCTTCCAAAAACGAGCTGTTTCCTGCCGGGCGAAGAATAGTATTTCGGAAAATAACTCCCGTTAGAACGACTTTCAACACAACCTCATTAACCGTGGAGTGTGTGCCCTCGAATCTGATCAATTTTATATCAGTAAGTATATAAAAATATAGAGAGAAAGAGAAAATTTGTTTCTTGTCCAGTCGTGTTTCTCCAGTAAGCAGAGCGATCGGCCGGTTGTCAAAATTTAGTTTTGCATTCTGCGGACTTCGAATTGGATGATGACGTTGATCGCTCAACGGCGCTCTGATATGCAGAGTAAGCTTAACGACCTTGCCGAGCGCTCCTCTTCGGCAAGCTTAGTCATCAACGTCAACAAAACAAATCGTTGGATGTAAACACGGTGACCTCTTCCAGTTTCACAGTAGCCGGGCAACCAGTGGAGAATGTTGAAAGCTTCCAATATCTTGGTAGCCAAATGGCGTCAGACGGCGGTACCAATAACGACATAGGCGCACGGATCAAGAAAGCAAGGGCTGCTTTTGCGATTTTGAGAAATATCTGGAAAAACAGGCTGATAAGTGAACGCACCAAAAAACGAATATTCAACTCTAACGTGAAATCTGTGCTGTTATACGCTAGCGAAACATGGTGTGTATCAGTGGAGAACACTCAACGTCGTTGTCACCAGAGGCCGATAGCAACAGAAATTCGGGATCGGAAGTGGGGCTGGGTCGGCCACACTCTACGTAGGGGCGGAAACGAAATCTGTAAACAAGCGTTAGAATGGAACCCAGCGGGACATCACAGCAGAGGCAGACCCAGAGGCTCATGGCGGCGAAGCCTCAATAAAGAAATAAAAGAAGTCGACCGAAATCTAACCTGGCAACAGGTTAAACCGATAGCCGGGCAACGCTCAGGATGGAGATCTTTCAAGTCGGCCCTTTGCACCACCGGAGGTGTACAGGATCCATAAGTAAGTTAGCATCGTGCTTTCGTGCTGTGCGGTTCTTTTCTCTCTTTGCTGAAGTAAGTTTTTAATACTATCCGAAGCTATTTTAATTTCAACAGTGCTCTCTGCGCTATTTGTACCTACTTATCCGTCACGATCTTTGCTTGGACCCGTGCCTTCGTTTTACGTTGCAGCCGTTTGCGGAAGTAAAATTCCGACGTGATAATCCTGCAGGGACACCGTTCTGGGAAAAAACACTTAGAAGGTCACGTCGCCACGCTCAGCAATGAGCATTTTTAAAATCAAGAGGAAGGGTGAGTCGCTGAGTTGTCCACTTCCTTCTAAGAAACAAGGTTTCAAGATTGTCATGTTAAGGCGCGGAAAATAGAAGGAAGCTGGAGACTTCAGATATTCCTTCTAACTCTAACATTGAAAATAATTCTTCTCTTATCGAACTGAGATCAAAGAAGCGGTACCATTATCACAAAATCGCATATGCTCCTGGGATTTGCGGACGATATCGATATTATCGGGATTGATCGCCGTGCCGTGGAAGAGGCTTTTGTGCCTTTTAAGAGGGAGACAGCGAGGATTGGACTCACGATCAATACCAGCAAAACGAAGTACATAGTCGCTGGCAATCAACGTGGGTTTATTAGTGGTGGTGGTAGCGAAATGGTGCTGGATGGTGAAAAATTTGAAGTGGTAGAAGAATTTGTGTATCTTGGAACATTAGTGACGTGCGATAATGATGTTACCCGCGAGGTGAAAAGGCGTATTGCAGCTGCAAATAGGGCTTATTACGGAATTCGTAACCAGCTTAAGTCCCGTAGTCTGCAAACGAAAACAAAACTCGCGCTGTATACTACTCTGATTCTTCCGGTGGCTTTATACGGCTATGAAACATGGACGTTAAAAGAGGCTGATCGGAGAGCTTTCGGAGTGTTTGAGCGTAAGGTGCTGCGGACAATACTCGTCGGTAAACAGGAGAACGGTATCTGGCGGCGTCGCATGAATCACGAATTGTACCAGGTGTATAAAGGGCTGGATATTATTAAGCTTATACAACACGGCAGACTACGGTGGGCTGATCACGTTGTTCGTATGCCGGAAGAACGTCAAGCGAAGATAATATTTAGTAGAGAACCCGGAAGAAGCCGCAGGCTTCGTGGAAGGCCGCGTACACGATGGCTTTTTGCAGTTGAAGAGGACCTGAGGGCGCTCAATGTTCAGGGCGACTGGAAGCGATTGGCCCAGGATCGAGTCCAGTGGAGAAGGATACTCCATTCGGCGTAGGTTCATCGAAGAGCTGTAGCCCATCAAGTATCAAGTAAGTATCGAACTGAGAAATCAGTTCGATTTATTTCATGACGAAATTGAGCAAATCAAATCTACCTCTAGCCCAGGTGATTCGGCACAAATTCTTCACATATGATGACAAAACTGAGCGATTGTTCAAAGTTCTCTTGAAAGGTCTCCCCAGTGATGATAAATCACTGGATGAAATTAAAATTTCTCAATTATGGGAAAAGTGGGTAAAACCGACACCTTAAGCAACTTTACAGTTCCCCAATCTATGAAGCAATTTTCTGGTCTAGAAATTTCATACAAGCATAATTTGGCTCTTCATGCATCGGTCCATGAGGTCTCAGGACAATATTTATTGATAGAATTTGATTTATGATGAAACCGCGAACAGTCCATCTTCCAGCCCAACCAGCTGGGGTGCGGGTAAGATCGACACCACATGAGGGTAAAACCGACACTTCAAGTCGTTATGGAATCGAACATCAGAACAATTCTAAATGACGTTACAACATAATTGTAAATGTTTAACAACATTCATTTTGATATTTGTGTTGAAATTCACGACCCGGTGACAAGCGCGGTGTCATCATCATCAATAGACATAGCCCGCTGTCATCTTTGAAACGCAGTATGAAAAAAATTATAGCCAGGACATCCTGGCTACGATCTGGCGGTGGGCTAAACAATAGGATGTCAATAGCCTGGAAATTCATGTTTAGGGGTCACTCATAAACGATGGTTGAACAAAATTTTATATATTTAAAATCATCACCACATATCACAAAAATATATACAGTATAAGAATGGTAGTAACAAATTTAGTAACTACTGTAACTATTGACCTACATTTAAATATCACTTATTTTAAAAAGTTGTTTATAACGGCGATTTGAATTAACTGCGTATGGAGAAGCAACCCTATAACCAGAGACCGGCGGAGTGAAAAACTGTCGAAATGGCAACGTATGAAAATGCATGAAATCGTGACAATGATACTGGCAGCACTTGAAATTTTTGCTTGCTTTTTATGGATGCAAAAAGTAAACAAGTCGAAATGGAATTGCTTATGACGATTCGACTGGTAACAAGATGGCGTCTTCTCCGATCTCTTATTCTAGTATTTCTAGTATGGTGCAGTTATGACAAGAAATGAAAATGACTAGTTCCGTAGGTGACAAGCTACATGTTTACAGGGGTGAAAATGGATCACGAAAGAACAACACTAGAGAACGGATTGAATATATCTAAGAGCAAAATAAGTCTAAAAATACGGTTCTTCTTTGAGCGCTTTTGTTATCCGACCTGCAGGTTTTCCTTGATGACTCAATATTACCCCCTAGACCTATTGTCAATCCCAATGATGATATGGTATGTAATCAATCTATGATTAAGTTATATTCTCCGGTGCCTCGTTTTCCAATACTTGAATTATATTATGCGAATGATGAGTCTAATAGAACAGTATTTCATGATTCGATGGCAGGTGTCGAATTTACCTCAACTGATAACATAATAATGATGAGATGCATGTGGATGTTCATAATTAGAAAAGTTAACTAATTTTCCACAACATACACAAAATGATGTTCAATTATGGATCAGAGGTGGATTAAATACTGAATATAAAAAAAAATATTATCGAAAAAGCTTATACACCGATGCCAAAATTTTACATAACTCATCTCCTCAATGGTGATCAATGCTAATTGTCTGTTTATTATGACTCTTACACGTCTCCGCCAGTTACAAAATGACTAGTAATATAAAAAAACAAAAGTTTATTCAAAGTGTGTTCAAATTCTGTCCGATAATCACTTGAAGTCAGAGATTTAAAGTGGTGTCGGTTTTACCCGCAGTGTCGGTTTTACCCACAATTCCCCTACTTGCATTTTCATCAGTCCAAGTAATTAAGATAAAAGGAAACTTGCTCTGGTACTTCCCAGAGGGGTATTTCTCAAGAATTTGATTCAGTTCACTTTAACATCCTGGGCTGAAAAAACATCCACCTGATAGGGACAATGTGTCAATGTTGGAGCGCAGACGACAACGATCACAGTAGTCCAAATCAATGGTCCAATGCACCGAGTTCATCATTGACGTTTGAGCGGTGCGCTGTTTACTTAGAATGAATACTTTTTCATTCATCGAGTTCATCCAAGTGTTCATTTTTAGTAAACAGCGCCCGTCTCAAACGTCATTGTGTTCATTCGGTGCATTGGACCATAATAGAATTAGACACTCTACATATAATTATTGTTCATTCTCATTAAAGCTATCGTCAAATACAAACCTATTTAGTTTCACTGTGCATTACTCAATACTAGAGGTTTTGGACCCAGAAACACGAAAAATGGCGATCAGCGGAAATCCTACGATTGAGAGGTTGATTGGCAGAGAGAATTGGACGACCTGGCGTTTTGCGGTTCAGACGTACCTTGAAGTAGAAGATTTATGGGAAGCGGTCGAGCCCAAGAAAAATGCTGATGGAACCTTGGAAGCTGTTGATCCGGTAAAGGACAAAAAGGCTAGAGGGAAAATCATTCTATTCTTGGAGCCGGAGAATTATTACCATGTTCGAGATGCAACCACAGCTCGGGAAGTTTGGCAGAAGTTGACCAGCGCGTTTGAGGAAACAGGCCTTACTCGCGAAGTTGGAATACTTTACAAGCTTATTAGGACCGACCTGGAATCTTGCGGATCAATGGAAAGCTACGCTAACCGAATGATATCTACATGCCATCAACTGAATGAAATTGGATTTCAAATTCCGGAACGGTTCGTTGGAGTTTTACTGTTAGCTAATCTTCCGGAGCGATACCAGCCGATGGTGATGGCGCTCAAGAACTTAGGAATGAAGATTACCGGCGATTCCGTGAAAACCATCTTGTTGCAGGAGGAGCTATCGCCGACCGAAAAACTAGCTTTTGTAGCTAGGGAGAAAGGTGAAAATTTTCATTTTCATTCATCGTATCGTAGCAACCGATAACGTTGATCACAATCAACTTTATCGGCGATAACGATAAATCAACGATTAACAACCCTGACGTGGATGATATTATTGTGGCAAGCAAGAACATCCCAATGCTAGAAGCGGTGGCAATATCACTTAGACAGTCGTTCGAGATCAGCGAGATGGGAGAAATCCATCATTACCTTGGCATGGAAGTTGAGAAAAATGAAAACGGAGATTATTTTCTGAGTCAACGAAGATATATTGATGATATTATTATTTCAAGTGGAATGAATGAAGCTAAGGAATCCAATATTCCATTAGATCCTGGATACATTACCAGGGAAAATGAACACGAATCATTACCAGACAATAAAGAGTATCAGAAAATCATCGGGAAGTTATTATATATTTCAGTCAATACAAGACCGGATATTTCGACAACTGTATCTATACTGAGCAGAAAAACAAGCCGACCAACTCAAGAGGATTGGATCGAACTGAAGCGTGTAATTCGGTATCTGAAAGGCACAAGAAACTACTGTTTGCGGCTAAGCCAAATGTGTGGACCTGAAGGAATCGTAGGTTATTCGGATGCTGATTGGGCCGAAAATCGGAAAGATCGGAAGTCGAATAGCGGATATGTCTTCAAGATAAATGGAGGAACAGTAAGCTGGGCTTGCAAAAAGCAGACTTGTGTATCTTTATCGACGGCAGAAGCGGAGTTCATAGCATTGTCCGAAGCTGTACAAGAGGCATTATGGTTAAAACAGTTGTTGCGAGAATTGAATGGAAACCCAGAAAACCTTGTTATCCATGAAGATAATCAAAGTTGCTTGAAGATGGTCGAAACAGAGAAATTCATTTTGTAAGAGATCAAATCCAGAAGGGGAACATAAAATGTGTCTACTGTCCATCTGAAACCATGTTAGCCGATATCCTGACGAAGCCACTATCCAGAATCAGGATCACAAAGCTTGTGGAGATAATTGGACTGACTAGTTCCGTTTAGGAGGAGTGTTGGAGCGCAGACGACAACGATCACAGTAGTCCAAATCAATAATAGAATTAGGCACTCTACATATAATTGTTCATTCTCATTAAAGCTAGGGTAAAAGACCCAATAGTGGAGGAACTAAGCACGTTCCACCACTATTTGTTGGTTCGCACCAAGTCTATACTTCATTTCACTTACCTCAAGGGTGCACATGGAAGATTATTAATTATATTTGATCCGAAAGGGATCCTGATTGCAGCAGCATCCATCATTGTTACCTAAAATGATACCTCCAATTATTGGTGCAGTGTTCCAATAGTCGCGGTATTTTTTTAATTCGTATTCCTATAGTAGCGAATACCATGGTTTTCATATGGGACTCGCAACTATAAATTTCTACTAACTATTGGTGCAAAGCAGAGAAAAGGAAATGGTATTTTAGTGATACTTTACCAATTTTGATGCAATTCTCAACCTCTTTCCTGTATTTCGTGTAATGACAGGTCAACAAATTGATAGACTATATGGGTTGCTGCGTTAAATACGTAGATTGTGTAAAAACAGCACTACCGCAACTATAGGAACACCCACGACTATCGGAACTTTTACCCTATCGTCAAATACAAACCTATTTAGTTTCACTGTGCATTACTCAATACTAGTGTCAACATTTTGACCAGTTCGCTCCTGTTCGCTCTAGACGTTCACTGGTTTAAATGAGATATTGTGGACATTCATTGTCGTTTTTTTTGCTGTTTAGCGTTAAAACCAAAAGTAAGCTAGTGGGTGGTGGAAAAACTCTGGTTAGAAATATGAAGATTTATAACAATTAATGTGCTCAACCGCAGCATATTGGGCCATAGTTTGAGCCGTATACCCTAGTTCATTTTACGCGAACTAATAAATTAATTTCCTGGTTAACCAGAACTTTGAAAACTTATCGTACATTACCTGAATTTTCTTAGACTTTTGTGACTTTTCTTATGGGGCAAACATATTGTTTCAATGTGGTCATTGTGGTTTCAGCTGGTGGTCATAATCGACCAAAATCAACCCTCGTGAGAATATATTTGTTTTTTTTACCGTTGAAGGATGGTGATATTATCCTGCGCATAAAGTCACAAAAAGTTCATCGAATTTTCTCATTTTTATATTCTTGCAACAAATGCCATAAAATACTTTTTCCTCGCTGTCTGTACGTGTGTATGTTTTATTATTTGATTTCCTCGACTTACTTATACGTTCTCTTTTTACAAACTCTACTTGTGACCGCTCGTTTCGAGCATCGTTTTGCTGTTGAGTAGTTGAAACTGCTTAAAGAGCGCATATTATGCTAAACCTTCCTTTTCAGCATCACCAGACTTTAGTTTTATTCGTAGTACTACCTATGAACTAGTATCTCTCTTTCTTACAAACCGTTTGCTCTTCACTCGTCGTTGAAATAGTGTACCGCAGTTGCCACTACACACTATTTAGTAGAATAATAGTACATTATTTTAGCGTCACACGTCGATTAAACGATTTTCCGCGTGCAACCGCCGATAGTACAGATCATCATTTCAGTTTTTTCTTCTATTCTTGCCCGTGTTAAAGATTATTTTTCCGCCCAACAGAACTTCCCCTTTGTAGTTCTTCTGATCCACCGCCGAGATCAGCCGGATTTCCCTAGTTTTGATTTTGTGTTAAATTCATTTCGTTTTCAGTTTTTCGTGAGTGAATGTGGGTATGTTATTACGCACCTTAACGTTCGTTCAGAGGCCATGTGTGTTCATCTTACCCATTGCATTGTTTATAAAAAAGGTAACTCACAAAAAACGAAATAAACAATATAACAGACTCCATTTTTTTTTGATGAAATTTCCCATTATATGAAGAAAGATGATTACAGGGCTGTGGGTATATACCAACGAACCGGGAGATAGACTCCCAATTTCTTCAAAGGACTTCAACTGAAAGGCCCTAAAATTTCCACTTCTGATGATTTTTGAAAATGCCTCATCGATTTACTGAAACTGAAACCCTCATGGGTGTCCAAGAATGCTTAAAAATTGCAAACAATTTTACAGGGCAACCAATACAGTATTAACACATGATTAGTAAACTTAGCCACACAAGTAGCGAACCCGTGGCAGAAAATATATGTTAACCAAATAAGCAGGATTGGAAAATTGCAATTCTGAATATTTGACAAGCAACTTCACATTTCTTTTTTTTTTTCAGTCAGTTCTTAGGTTACTCAACCAAAAACGAAATATATTCAAATTTTTTTATTTGCACCTAAAAAACGATTTCGTCTGTTTTCGATACGCGGTATTGATACTCAAATATAAATGGCTATGGGATGTCTAGGAAAGGCTATGGCGATGGGAAGTCTAGAATCGAACAGCTATAATCCGGAAGAAAATAAGAAAATAATTTTAATCCGGAAGAAAATATATGATTAAGAGACACCTTGAATCTTCAACATCTGTGATGTGTAGAAGCTTACAAGCATCAAAATTGCTTTTCTATTTAAACTCAATCACATTACATAATTCCTACTATTCACAATTCGCAAGTGTAAAATTTTGTCCTCGTTTTACTTTTTTTTTTCTTCTTTCTATCTGAAGATCATGCGGAAAATAATATGAGTAAACTTTTCACGCACGATTTGCTTTCCTATCTGAATCACATTAAAATTTATAAATTCTATCGCAAACCTCGTTCACTGTTCACTTTGCTTGCACCTTGCTTTGACTATCCGTCTTCTAACTTATGTCGATAGATTGATAATCATCTTCGTTTACAATATTCTGCTGGTATTAGGTTGGTTTTGTTTATAATTAGTTAATAATTAGTTGCTTCTATTATTTGTTTTACTTACCTTCTCAGTTTTATTCTTTCTCTTACGCTTGTATTTTCCCTTATATACAACTATCGGGGTGTTGGCTTTGCTTACGCTTAGTCTTAGGTTCCTTCGGGTGCTCTATCGACGGTCGTCGTGGGTTACCTAACGTTACTAATGCACTTGCTACGGCAAGACCTGCCGATTGACCAGGAGGAGAGTGTTGATGGCCACCTGTTGCAAGAATACCAGAGGTTTAGAGAACACATTTTTGCGCATAATCATTGCTATGGGTTAGTAAGCAGATTTAGTAACAAGTGGATGTAGTTTATCGATTTTCACAAAACACCGTTTTTCGAGCAGAAATAGCATTGTACGGCGAATACTTCAAAATGCCGTAAATACCAGGTCCCAACGCACCATCTGTTAATTGATTTCAAGGCGGCATACGACAGTATAAATCGCATAGAGCTATGGAAAATTATGGACGAAAACAGCTTTTCTGGGAAGCTTACCAGACTGATTAAAGTAGCGGTGGATAATGTGCAAAACTAAGTGAAGATTTTGGGCGAACACTCCAGTTCGTTCATATATCACCGGGACTAGGGCAAGGGGATGAACTTTCGTGCCTGTTGTTCAAGATTGATTTGGAAGGTGTCATGCGGAGAGGCGGATATAACTGCCAGGGTACGATTTTCAACAGATTCAGTCAATTTATTTGTTTCACGGATGACTTGGACATTGTCGGTCGAACATTTGTAAAAGTGGCAGAACTGTACACCCGCCTGAAGCGTGAATCAACAAAAGTTGGACTGGTGGTGAATGCGTCAAAGGCAAAGTACCTGCTTGTGGGCAGAACCGAGCGCGACAGGGCCCGCCTGGGAAGCACCTTCGAGGTGGTCGAGGAATTCGTCTACCTCTGATCCTTGCTAACGACTGACAACAACGTTAGTCGTGAAATACAAAGGCGCATCATCTGTGGAAGTCGGGCCTACTACGGGCTCCAGAAGAAACTGCGGTCGAAAAAGATTCGCCACCGCACCAAATGTGTCGTGTACAAGACGTTAATAAGACCGGTTGTCCTCTACGGACATGAAACATGGACAATGCTCGAGGAGGACTTGCAAGTACTCGGAGTATTCGAGAGACGGGTGCTTAGGACCATCTTCGGCGGTGTGCAAGAAGACGGTGTGTTTTTTTTTTTTTTTTGTAGAGGGATGAAGGCAAATCTGCATACAGACACCTGAAATTATCACTCAGGGAGTGGGGTTGGCGCGGTTGGCAGAAGGCCAGACCGCCGGACCCACTAAACCCACCCAAGCAACAGAAGGTTACTTGAGTTACCCTCTCTTCTAATGCACAATTCCCCCCGGGACTACCTTTCAGTATTACTTCTGTGGGGAAAAGCAGTACTAAAAGTACTCCTCCCAAAACAACACCTTTCACAGTGCCTCTCTTCGATGTTTTGTCGTACGTCTGAGCCCTTTGGCTCCCTTATTGGTGCCAGCAAGCACACAAAAGCGTGGGCCCTTAAGCCCTTTACTTTTTTTTTCCTTGTGCCATTCAGCAACGCATCTACTTTCCTTTTTTATTTTTAGAGCCATTTAGCTCTCAACGTGCTCGCAAGCTACTCAGATAGTCCCCGGCGGCGGATCTACCCTACTCCGACAGGGAGTCCCCGGCGGCGGAAGCTCCCCGATACCGACGACCCGCATTCGTGGATGGCTGTTACATTACCAACACTACACATTCACCTGGTATGCATGTTCATAGATCCGCTCAAGTCCTACGCACATTCTCACTTCAACGGGTGACCGGACGAGTGCCGAGGTCAGGCCAAAGATTCCGGGTGGAGATAGCTTCCGGTTCAGTGGTGCCCCGACGACCCGAAGCAGGTGCATTCACGCGGCACGATCTACTCAACTGGTCCCCGGCGGTGGACCTAGCCTACTCCGATTAACCGATTTCCCATGAACTGCGCCTTTCAGCTTCTTGCTTAACCGATGAGCCATTCAGCTCTCACCTTAGTCGCGGACTACTCGGATAGTCCCCGGCGGTGGATCAATCCTACTCCGACAGGGAGTTCCCCGACGTCGGAAGCTCCCCCGTAACCGACGACCCGTCTCAACGGGTGACCGGGCGAGTGCCGAGGTCAATCCAAAGATTCCGGGTGGAGATAACTTCCAGTTCAATGGTGCCCCGACGACCCGAAGCCGGTACATTCGCACGCCACGGTCTACTCAGCTGATCCCCGGCGGTGGACCTAGCCTACTCCGATAACCGAGTTTCATTTGCCTTGAGCCATTCAGCTCTCACCTTATTCATTGAGCCATTTAGCTCCCGCCTCGGCCGCGATCGCGAGCGACTCGGATAGTCCCGGCGGATCTAACCTACTCCGACGAGAAGTTCCCCGAAAGCGGGAGCTCCTCCGAACCCGGCCGTTTCGCCACGTTCTGCGGCTACGCGCTCGCCGCAAGCTGAATACAGTTGCGACGCTGTCGTTCCCATCCATTATCGACATATATATTCACGACTTCCACGACTCATGGTCCGCTATCCGTAACGGCTGCCTGCTGCTGCTCTATGCGCCAACTTCGTTGCAGGATGTCGGCTATCCTGGACGTCGCTCTTGCAACCGCTCTCCACTGTTCTGGGTTCTGGCACATTTTTATGACGATGTTATCGGTGTTGGTGTCCGTTCCGCATGCCCCAACATCGCACTCATCTCCGTTTCGAACCGAGGACATGTGAACAGGATGTGTTCAGCCGTTTCTGTCACGTCTGGGCATTGCGAACAGGTGGGAGAAGCCGCGTGACCAAACCTGTGTAGGTACCACTTGAAGCATCCATGGCCTGTTAAGAACTGGGTCAAGCCAAAGTTTAGCTCCCCATGAGGTCTGCTAATCCATGCCGACACACTTGGGACTAAGCGATGGGTCCACCTTCCCTTAGGCGAGTTGTCCCTCTCTCTGCCATTTGGCTACCGTTGCTGCCTTTATATTCCTTCGAGCGTTATCGGTGACCCTGAGGGCGTAGCACTCCTCGTCTTCCTCTACCACCAGTTTGATAGGCATCATGCCCGCGAGTACACATGCCGCTTCGCGAGATACGGTGCGATATGCGCTGATAACTCTCAGGCACATTAGCCTATGAGTACTCTCCAGCTTTCGCACGTTGCAGTTTACGCTCAACGCTGACACCCAAGCTGGTCCTCCGTATCGTAGTATTGAAACCGCCACGCTTGCCAGCAGCTTGCGCTTGCTGGAGCACACCCTAGAGTTGTTCGCCATCATCCTCGATAGTGCCGCTATCGCCGTCGACGCGCGCTGGCAGGCGTAGTCGACATGACTTTAAAGCTCAACTTATCGTCGAGCATCACCCCCAATTGTTTCAGAGATCTCTTGGAGGTGATGTCGCAGCCGCCGACTCTAATTGTCGCCTCCTGAACCGATTTCCGATTGTTAACGACTATCATCTCCGTTTTATGATGCGCCAACTGTAGCTTCTTGCTGCGCAACCATTCCTCCACTAGGCTGATCGAATAGGCTGCAGTCAATTCGACCTCTTCGACGGATTCTCCGTACACGGTCATGGTTACGTCATCGGCGAATCCCACTAACTTGACTCCTGGCGGGAGCTTCAACCGCAGCACGCCATCGTACATCACGTTCCACAGCAATGGACCCAAAATTGATCCCTGTGGGACACCTGCCGTGATGGGGGCGGTAGCCAAGCCTTCGTCTGTCTCGTAGATCAATAATCGATTCTGAAAGTAGCTTCCCAGAATCTTATACAGCCCTACCGGTACTCCCAGCCGAAGCAACGAGTTCGCGATCTCCATCCAGCACGCACTGTTGAATGCATTCCGCACGTCGAGTGTTATTACTGCGCAGTAACGTATACCGCGCCGCTTGCATTCGATGGCGACCTTTGCAGTGTCAACCACCGATTTAATGGCACCTAGAGTAGACCTTCCTCTCCGAAAGCCGAATTGCTCGCTCGATAATCCTCCTACCTCCTCGACGTACGGCGACAGTCTGTTCAGGATCAACTTCTCCAGTAGCTTCCCTACCGTGTCTATAAGACAGATTGGTCTGTACGCTGAGGGGTCTCCTGGTGGCTTGCCAGGTTTCGGTAACAGGACCAAACGCTGTCTCTTCCATATATCCGGGAATGTCCTCTCGTCCAGACACTTCTGCATGGCCAACCTAAACATGTTCGGGTTAGTCGTTATGGCTGCCTTCAATGCCATATTCGGGATCCCGTCCGGACCAGGTGCTTTACTCGGGTCGAGGGACTTTGCCACCGTCAATATCTCTTCTACCGTCACCCTCTCCACCGCTTCATCATTTGCTACCCTCGCTGCTGGCGGCCAGTGGGTTGGGCCGTGGTGCGGGAATAGTGCCTCGATTATAGTCTTCAGCCTCGTTGGACATCGCTCGGGAGGAGCCAGTGCTCCTCTTGTTTTGGCCATCACCACCCGATAGGCGTCTCCCCATGGGTTCGAGTTGGCGCTCTGGCACAGTCTGTCGAAGCAGGCTTTCTTGCTTTCTTTGATGGCCTTGTTTAGAGCCAGTCTCGCTGCTTTGAATTGCTCGATGCGTTCCTCCCTCACTTCCTCCAAGCGTGTCCTTTGCGTTTTTCTTCTAGCCCGGAGACAGGCTGCTCGAAGGGCTGCAATTTCATCGCTCCACCAGTATACCTGTGGCCTGCAGTTCCGTGGTCGCACCTTCCTCGGCATGGTCGCGTCACAAGCTCGAGACAGGACCGCAACCAGTTCGTCGCCGCTTAAACTTCCCGTGTTTTCTTCCAGACCCATAGCTTCACTGAAGGTCCCACCGTCGAAGTGGGCGACCTTCCACGACCGGGTTGTGGGAGTAGCTCTCCGGCTTTCTCTTCTTGCCTCGCTGCCTATCCTGTACCGGATAGCTAGATGGTCACTGTGGGTGTAACCGTCGTCGACCATCCACTGCATATCACCGACCAAACTTGGACTGCAGAACGTTACGTCTATTATCGATTCCACTCCGTTTCGCTGGAAGGTACTTTTGGAGCCTTCGTTGCACAGCACGACATCCAGCTTGGCGAAAGCCTCTAGCAGCGTTTGCCCTCTCCGGTTAGTAAAGCGATTTCCCCACTCTATCGCCCACGCATTGAAGTCTCCTGCAATTACTACTGGCTTGCTACCCACTAGGTCTGATGTTAGCCGATCGACCATCTCGGTGAATTGTTCTATCGGCCACCTTGGTGGGGCGTAGCAGCTGCAGTAGTACACTCCATTTATTTTCGCTATAACAGTACCCTCCGCTCTTGTGTTCAGCACTTCCTGGATCGGGTATCTTCCCGTCGTACAAATCGCCGCGGGGATGCGGTACGGGTCCGACAAGATAGCGACGTCCGTTCTCGCTTCTACTACCGACTGCCACAGCAACTGCTGGGCGGCCGCACAATGGTTGAGGTTGAGCTGCGTTACTTGCACGGCTTCCTCGTATAACCACTCAACGGGCACGCAGGTCCACCCATAGCGTGGTTATGTTCCTGCTTCCTGCTCGGGCATAGCGTACACGATGGTGCTTTCTCGCACGTGTGCGCCTTATAGCCCTCTTCGCCGCATCGCCTACATAGGTTACTCCCTATCCGGCCCTTTGCACGCCCACGATTTGTGTCCCGGTTCGAGGCAGCGGAAGCACTTGTCGACTACCGGTGGTTGGTAGAGGCTGACTGGACATACGGACCAGCCAACTTTCAGCTTACCAACTTTGATCACCTTGTTAGCGTCGATGGCCGGTAACTTCACCGTGGCAATCTGCGTCCCCTGCGGTCCTCTTCGCAGACGGATGGACGCATTTGCTACCACCACTCCACCTTGGTCCTTGATGGCCGAGGCGATCTCTTCCGATGTCGTGACCTCGTCCAGCTGCTTGCATTGGAGAGTCACTTCGTCGTGTAGAGCCCTCACTTCTACGCTCTCGCCTAGGACTTCCTGGGCTGGCGCTCCATATGAGGTCCCGTTCGCCTGTGAGCCCTTCCTTAAGACTAGGATCATCTCGCCCGCTCTCGTCCGCCTTCTGCTGCGAACCTCTTTACCAAGGTCCGCCAGTTTCTCGGCGCTGCGCATCGCCTTGAGCACGTCGGCGTAGCGCTCTTTCTCTGTTTTAATGAGAAGTGCTTCACCCTTCTGTCTGGCTCTCGCCGGGCGCGTGATTGCCGCTTTCACCTTCGGTTTATTTACTACCGTTTGCCAGGGACCGTCCGACCGCAGGTTGTCTTGGTCAGGTTGGCTTCCCTCCTCCGGTGGCCGACTGGCTCGTTTCGTCCTCGCTTTCTTCTTACGCCGTTCTCCCATGTTTGCAACTTCCGTGGGCCCGCTCTCCTGATTTTTGCTCTCTCGACGCCTTTTGCGTTCTGTTTAAAGCGCTTAATGCCAGGCGAGTCCCTGGCTCGCTTATCTGTTCTCCTCTCTACCGCTCTGTCTCTGAGGGTAAAATCTAACGCCTCCTGTGCCATGGTTGTGGTACTATGGAAGGAGAAGGGAGCAGTCTGTGCACTCTTCTCCGCTTTACCACAGCCTTCCAGCCTGGCCGCAAGCACTTCCTGTTCTTGCTTGGCAGCAAGAACCAAATTGCGAAGCTTAAGCAATTTCAGCTTCAGCTCCCTCGACATATTGCCCCGTTCATTGGTGAAGTCGATAATGTCATCGAGTTGCACCATGACGACGGTCAAGCTCGGCAGGATGCCACTCGACCCTATCTCCACTGCATTGTGCTGCTGCTTATCGACTATTGGCGTATCGTTATCGCTCTCCACGACGACTACTTCGCTACTCTTGTCCTTCGTCTCCATTTCTCTCGCACCCGATGCGTTGGGTGGAGATCTCTCCAAACCTCTCCTTGCGAAGGGGTTCACTTCCGATGCTTGTTTGTTAAATTTAGCTTTATTCATGTTTTTTGGGTCCCCTGTACGGCTGCCCTCGAACCCAGTAGTAATAGTCGCCTTCTTGATCCCATGGTTACCATTGCTGATGTAGTAAAGCCACGCTGGGGTTGACACCTCGGTGTTCAGTGCCGGATCGGCGCAAGCCAGGAAGGAATCAGCTGGATCTACTCCCATCTGGTTAGTTAGGCCAGACGGTTGGATCGGGACAGCGTGCCCTAAGGTTTGTCACGGTTTTACAGGACGGAAGGCATCTGTGGCATTAGTCTACCCGCCATTTCAAAACGGTGTCATCCGGCTTTACTCAAGGAATGGAATGACACAACTGTCAGCCTTAGGTTCGTTGTATATCTCGATTTCCGCTCGTGTCCGTTGACGTTGCCGTTGTCGATGCCACTGGTGTGTGGCGGCGAATAATGAACCACGAGCTCGCCCAGCTCTACGGCGAACCCAGTATCCAGAAGGTAGCTAAAGCCGGAAGGGAACGATAGACAGGACATGTTGCAAGAGAGATTGGCCGGTTGAAGAACAACAAAGCTCCTGGAGTTGACCAACTACCAGTAGAGCTATTTAAACACTGTGGTGAGGCACTGGCTAGAGCACTGCATTGGGTCATTACCAAGATTTGGGAGGAGGAAGTTTTGCCACAGGAGTGGATGGAAGGTGTCTCGTGTCCCATTTACAAAAAGGGCGATAAGCTGGATTGTAGCAACTACCGCGCAATCACATTGCTGAGCGCCGCTTACAAGGTATTCTCCCAAATTGTATGCCGTCGACTAGCACCAATTGCAAGGGAGTTCGTGGGTCAGTACCAGGTTTTATGGGTTTTATGGGCGAACGCTCCACCACGGACCAGGTGTTCGCCATTCGCCAAGTACTGCAGAAATGCCGCGAATACAACGTGCCCACACATCATCTATTCATCGACTTCAAAGCCGCATATGATACAACCGATCGGGACCAGCTATGGCAGCTAATGCACGAACACGGATTTCCGGATAAACTGACACGGTTGATCAAAGCGACGATGGATCGGGTGATGTGCGTAGTTCGAGTTTCAGGGACATTTTCGAGTCCCTTCGAAACACGCAGAGGGTTACGGCAAGGTGATGGTCTTTCGTGTCTGCTATTCAACATCGCTTTGGAAGGGGTAATACGAAGAGCAGGGATTAACACGAGTTGTACAATTTTCAATAAGTCCGTCCAGCTATTTGGCTTCGTCGACGACATAGATATTATGACACGTAACTTTGAGAAGATGGAGGAAGCCTACATCAGACTGAAGAGGGAAGCCATCGGGAAGCAAATCGGACTAGTCATTAACACGTCGAAGACAAAGTGCATGATAGGAAGAGGTTCAAGAGAAGACAATGTGAGCCATCCACCGCGAGTTTGCATCGGTGGTGACGAAATCGAGGTGGTAGAAGAATTTGTGTACTTGGGCTCACTGGTGACTGCCGAAAATGATACCAGCAGAGAAATTCGGAGACGCATAGTGGCTGGGAATCGTACGTACTTTGGACTCCGCAAGACGCTCCGATCGAATAGAGTTCGCCGCCGTACCAAACTGACAATCTACAAAACGCTCATTAGACCGGTAGTCCTCTACGGACACGAGACCTGGACGATGCTCGTGGAGGACCAACGCGCACTTGGAGTTTTCGAAAGGAAAGTGCTGCGTACCATCTATGGTGGGGTACAGATGGCGGACGGTACGTGGAGGAGGCGAATGAACCACGAGTTGCATGAGCTGCTGGGAGAACTATCCATCGTTCACACCGCGAAAATCGGACAACTGCAGTGGGCCGGGCACGTAGCCAGAATGTCGGACAGTGACCCGGTGAAAATGGTTCTCGACAACAATCCGACGGGCACAAGAAGGCGAGGTGTGCAGCGGGCAAGGTGGATCGATCAGGTGGAAGATGACTTGCGGACCCTCCGTAGACTGCGTGGTTGGCGACGTGTAGTCATGGACCGAGCCGAATGGAGAAGACTCTTAGATACCGCACAGGCAACTTCAGTCTTAGTCTAAATAAATAAATAATAATAATAATATGTTGCAAGAATGTCGAACAGCAACCCTGCATAGATGGTGTTCGCTTCCGATCCGGCAGGTACGAAACGGCGTGGAGCGCAGCGAGCGAGGTGGACAGACCAGATGCAAGCGAGCGTGGGGCGCATTCGAGGATGGAGAGATGTGTCCTCGAACCGTGTGTTGTGGCGTCAAATGGTTGATTCAGTGTTATCTGTTTAGATGTAATCAAATAAATGATGAATGAAATGAACAAAACACATCAGTCCATCCACTTGTCACTAACTTCAAATGATCCGGTAACAAGGCTCCTGTTAGCGAATCCGTTGTGCGGTAGCTGATAAGCATAAGTTAGTAAAAAAGATTGTCAACTTGCCGGAGGTCTCACCTGTCGGTAGCCGGACTAGAAGCGACAACACCGCCGCCCTGTTGCCTTCGCACGGTTCTAGTGCGATTGGGCTTGGCGAATCCTAAAAAATATACAAATTCATCATCAACTCGGATGAAATATTTTGTTGTTTTTTCGAAAATACCTTTTTTCGCTTCCTTGGAGCACTGGTGATATTCTCTACGGCTGGCGAGAGCTCATTGTACTCTTTGCTCTCGATTTCTACCAGCACCTAGGTAGATGTGAAAGCTAAAGCATTAGTTTCCATGATTTATTACAAAATTATCGTACTACAATACCTGAGAGAATGGCCTGGACGCCATCTGCTCCATTTCGACAAAGAGCCGTTGCCTCCGGCGGAACATGTCGTAACGTTGTTTAATCTTCCACAGTATGGCAGCCATCAGCAGGAGGAGCAGGAAGCATCTACGAAGATGAAAAATTTAAAATTTTACAACACTGCCCCAACGTTCGCCGTAACTTACGTAGAGAAAGTGATGAAGAATTGCTGCAGGTTCAGCTTCGGATACTGCGAAAAGGCAATCTGTATCCAGAGCGGCGGTTGGAAGTCGTACACGTACACGTAGAACGTAGTCAGCGTTACGTTCTCCTCTATTCCGAAGTGATGTTCGGCTTTCGAGAACCGATACCGGAAGGTTGAACAATTGACGGAAGCAAATAATGGCTTTTCCGGTCCGCCAGCCGTTCGGATTGTGATGTTCATTTTTGCTGCCACCGAGCAGGTGATGCTGAAATCGGCGTCGATGTCCGACTTGATGGGTGAGTTTCGGAAATTGATCTGTGTGAAATGGCGGTCCTCCTTTTTAGAGAGGTTAAACGTGAACTGATAATCAATGGTGAGATCATAGTAGCATGACCCTCGGCTGGGGTCACCGTGGTAGTGGTTGGTGGCGTCGCATTTTCGCAATGATCGCCCGCAAGACCTTTTGTGCTGCAGAAGCATTTTCCAGTTTCACTGTGGCAGTACTGAGCCTGCCCGTTGCAGTCGCATTTCTGACAAGTGCCGCCATTCACGGGATTACCCCAGTAACCGGGTTTGCATTTTCGCAATTCGCACCCATCATTGGGTCATCGCATGGTTGTTTACAGGTTTTCGAATCTGGACAAGTGCTATGGCCATCGCATTGCCAGCTGGGGCAGTGAGTAAAGTGCCACCGAGTTGCAGGGCACTCCATTTCCTCGTGGGCTCCGGAATCACCTCCAGGAAGACATTTACCCAGCCCTTTCATTGAGCCATCATCGCACCAGCCGCAAGCAGGGTCATCACGGCACTGTGCGCAAGTTTTATAGAAACCGCACTGACTTTTCCCGGAGCTTGCAGCGCGGCATTTATTCGAACCGGTCGTCCACTCACGGCACTGGCCGTACGGGAAGCTAGCAGTATAGGCATTTTTGTCAACGCACCGTTGCTCATTCTGGCACCAGATGCATTCTTCCTGCGTGCAATTGCCACATGTTGTCAGCACCGAGCACGCCGGAGGACATGGAAGTGCTTCATTTATAATGTCGCTAGTCTTATTTCCGACGTAAAAACATTTGCTATGCTCATAGTCCCAATGACAGAATGTATAAGCCGAGCAGGCATGGCATCCGTGTAATTGACTACATATCTGTTCGTCATTTTCCGGACAGTCTTTCAATTTCCGCGTAGGATAGAAATCTGCTCGATACGTGTAGGACACGTCTGGGCACTTCTCTTTAGCGCAGTAGCCTTTACCGTTTCCGATTCCGCAGAACATGCACCCGTATGCAGTAGAGACACAGCTCTGGCAGCTGAACAGCTGATTGCAGTGTTCGTAGTCTTGGAGGGCTTGACGCGTCATTACCAACCTGCTCTCCTGAGGACAGATGTCATAATAGTTGGTCTGATCTCTGCTGAAAAGAATTGCCTTGTCCACGTCTAAAATCGGAGCACATTTACCTTTCGTGATGTCCCAGATACATTTGTACCCTGGTCGAGTATTCAAACACTGTTCTGACCGGTTCAATGCTCTGCAATTTCCAGGCGTAAATTTGAGCATATCGTTGATCATCTGACCATCAAATCCACCGTAAATGTACAGAGATTGCTCAAAGCTTATAGCCGAGTGTCCGAACCGGGCCAGGTCTGCTCGTAAATCTTGCGGCATATGTTGCACGTGCCACGAATTGCAAAGAACATCGTACACCATGAGGTCCTTACTATAGCACTTGGCTCCGAAACTATGGGAAGTGTCATTATGGGTGTTACCGCCAAATACCATCATCAATCCTGGGCTGATGAAATTGGCAGTATGCAGGAATCTCGCAGTTGGGGCAGCAGCTTCCAAAGTCCAAACTCGACTATGCGGCTCGTAACTGTACAATTTGTTACTCAATAGCTGGGTGCTATCACTCTCGGAGATTATTCCCCGTACACATAAATACGCTCCTTCAAAGGATCATACGCCGCCGAATGTCCGTACCCTCCTTTTACAGGGTAGCCTCTAGTTCTAACAATTTTCCATTCACGAGTACCAAAATTGTACTCCTGCACGGTGTTCAAATACCCGAACTGCGGCGAATGCCCAAATATAACCACCATTCTCTGCGAATGTCCCTTTTTACCTCCTTCGAAGTTTGAGATTAATGTAGCCGTATGACCGGCCGATTTCAATGGCCCACACATGGCATAAGTTTCATTGCATTGTTCTGCCTTCACCGTAATATTCTCCCAATTTTTGGCACTCACGTCAAATGCCCACAGTTCACCACACATACCCTTCCCCTCTATGACCCCACCGTACATAAAGATCTTATCTCCGTACATAACCGTTGATGCACCATACCGAAAATCCGGTGTAGTCTTCGAATCCGTATGAGCTGTCTCCCAGACTTTGCCATTGAAGTCATACATGTACATCAGCGACTTGGCCTTCCTGTAAGTTTCTCCGGCTATTATGTAAAACGTATCACCGAAAACAGCCACACCGTGAGAGGCACTCCCCGGTGGAGCAAACCCAATCGTCTCCTCGGATGTAATCGTTGTCCATACACCATGAGCGCGCACCTGGGAACAATCGTTACCATCGAATCCCTTCGCACAAATGCACCGCCGCTGTATAACGTTGCATGCGCCTCTACCCAGATTCGCCGAACAGTTGTTCGGACATATGGCCACATTGCAAGCCGGTCCTCTCCAGCCGATGTCGCAATTACACTCCCCATAGACACAATCGCCATGCCCGGAACAGTTGGCCGAGGTATCCACCGTAGGACAGGCATTGACCTCGTAACTGATGTTAAACCCCGACATATTGTACGCATCGTCACTGAAAAAATGCAGCAATGCCGAACCACTGTGCGCAAAAACCTCCGGAATCCGTCGGATACTGAAATTCTTCCGGTACATCAGCCCGCTAAACACGGCCAACAGCGGCGACTCCACACTGTCGCCATCGTACACGTACAGATGATCCCAGCCACACTCGGTCGCAAACTCCTCCAGGTGTAACCGAATGACCGAGGGTTTCCGCTTCCGGCCGGCGAGAGTTTGTCGGCTATGCTGTTGTGGTCACGTGCGTCGATCAGCCAGCTACATTTGACACCAATTGAGTAATTGCCCAGACCGTCGTGGACGCTGCCCGATGGATCGGTCAACCTGCGGAAAGAAAGGGGAAGTGCGAGATCGTTGATTACAAAATTGCAGAAATAAATGACTGGGAGAATTATTGTTGTTTAAGCATGAGAATACAAAAATCTAGAAAGACATATAGGGACACGGCAGGTATTTTCGTCTGTTCGTCATAGTCTCGAAAACCAATTAAAGAGACGCTTTTTTGTAAAACTCATGCGTACCAAATCGTAAACTCAGGAGAAACATTCTGCTATAGTGGAGTTATAGCAAATGTACGTTGCTTTCGTCGGTTTTAGCCCCTATAACGATGGACGGAAATACCTGCCCTGTCCCTATTTATACGATGAAAATAATTTCGCTACATAAATTGTTGAAAGAGCCACGTTATATCTTTTTGAATGGATTGAAGGATTGAAGGCACTACAATTGATATTTTCTTGTGCACTCTCCAAAATCCAAAATTTTGACCTTGTCTTTATTGCTATCAGATACAAAGAGTACCGTCAACTGGGGGGAAGATGATCATTGAGGTGAAGATGATCATTTGATGAGTCAGTCAAAAGTGCCAAATTTTTTTATGAAACGGTAGTCAACAATATTCTCCGTTCAAGTAATGTTACCGCTAGGTAGAAATCCGAGTTTTTCGATTATAATCATGAAAATGTATTTTGTGGAAGAAAGAGAGAGATAGTCACAAATGACGCTATTTTCGTTTCAAATATTGACTTCTTAGACTTCTTTACGTAGTAAATTCAACATTCATACAAATAACCTAGTGTATTTTGACTACTAGGTCATAATGGTTTTAGTAGAGCTGTCTTGATCAACTTCACCCCAAACCAGATTATTCAAAAAATGTGTGATAATTTAATTTATTTTAATAAATGCGAACGCATTTCAGAAAACTAAAGTTGTTGATTATTGCAACGTATAGCAGTACATGTTTTGAAAATATTTGTTTCGATTTAAAATGTAAACACACATTGTTATTGCATGTTTTGTCTTAAAAATGATCATCTTCCCCCCAGTTGACGGTACCATAATAAACTCCTTTCACAACTTCATCATGAACAATGTATGTACTGCCGATAATTGTAAGATGGAAACATCTTTGTTGGATATTCTACTCAGATAAGACTGACTTGCATTTTTTATTGTTCATTGTAACGAAAAAATCTTTCAATAGGAGTAAAACATCAACTTATAGTAATCGCCATTCATTGGATTTCTACAGAAACCGGGTTTGCTATCAAGACATTATGTTGCCGTGACCGTTTCCAAAGTTCTATGCAAAGGTATCCTAACAAGAAGTTGGGAGAAGACAGATGCGAGTCCTCGGCGGCAGTCAGTTGGAATTTGAAATCCGTGCCAGAGGATCTTATGTGGACTTCTTTGCCACGCTCCGTATTAAGCTAGAGCAAGTAAATTAATTCCAAAAGTTCCCATATTTGAATTTAACGTACCCTGAGACGAAAGGAATGAGAAAATTGTTGATCCTAACGAGGCGTACGTAATGGACGAGAACCAAACCGATGATTTCTGTGGCAGCCTTTATCCATGAGAATTAAGAAAACCGGCACCGAGAATCGATCCCAGCCAACCTCAGCTTGGTCTTGCTTTATAGCCGCGCATCTTTCCGCTAGGCCTCTCTGCTGATGGCACTAGATGCTGACGAAGGTGGTACCAGTTGCATAAACATGCCAAGTCCGGCTGGGAACGACGTTAACTCGCGCCGCCTATTTCGACAGATCTAAAGCTTAAACTTTGCTTAAACTTCGTAAGTTGATTCTTGCTGTTTGTGGCTAGGCGGAAAATAATAGGGGTATTCACTAAACGGCGTAGGTTGCTGCGTATCTGTTTATAGAAATGTTTCATAGGCGATTTGAAATATGTCCCTTATGATTGTGCGTGAAACATTTCTATAATCAGATACGCAGCAACCTACGCCGTTTAGTGAATACCCCTAATGTCGTTTTCGGTTTTAAACCTGGGTCAGGTCCGACCTCGACTCTGAATAACCGAACGAAAAACGAATCGGGATCGAGTCAGTATGATGGTGTTAGTGAGAACTCAAGCCCTACCATCTATTTTGTTTTCAGTTCGCACTTTTATCAGCTGGTAGAAATAAATAGAAATATTTTATCAGACTTTATACAGATTTTATCTTTTGAATTTTGTTGTTAGTGTTATTTTGTTTCTTATTATATGAATTAATTGGGGAAGTCAGATTTTTCTTCTGTAAATTGTTTAATTTAAAAAATGACAATTAATTCATCAATCAATTTATGTGATTAGGAGCTTGTGATGAATGGCGACAGCAATGTGGATTGCCGTGAAGAAATTTTGGTGCTCTGAAACATTGCCGGTAATTATTAGAGTAAAATCAGCAGTGATTCAAATCGTTCGGGGCTGTCAGTTTGAATATGAATCTGAATCATGCACTTTTCCAGCAGTGGCTCAAGATTAATTTTTATAACAGTCGAGATTCAAAAGCTTAAAACTGTTATACCGTCCTGTTCTATTTTCTGCAGATTTGAACCACGACTGGATCACGAGAGTCAAATATTTTTCAATTGTTTTGGTGCATGAATGCATCATTTTATGTACGGATCAATCCACTTTGCATTTACCGCGCGTTCCTCAACAGCAACATTATCATTTCATTTAATGGAAAAACAATCCAACATGAATAGAACACTGCTGGAGAAGCCCGTGAGTTTGTTTTATTTTGGCTCATATTCAAACTAGAATAGTATTCGAAAATTTGCAACCAAACTGAATCACTACTGATTTCACCCTTACAATCTGTGTTTCCCGATAAACTGTTATACTGATTCTATGTTGCGTTCTGGGTACCGATGATTGTGTTACATTTGAATTATAAATTATGCCATTCAAATGAAATAGAACAAGAAAATATAAAAAGAATTTTATTTTAAAACAAAGAATCAAATCGCCCAAGAGTTGACTAGCATTTTGCTATTTTCCTCCCAAGAAGGGACCTTTTGGGATAAACCGCGATTTCGCCAAAACTGCAAAAACCAAATATACAAGAAATGCAAATAATTTTTCTCTACATGATTTTCTCTCTACATGATTTTCTCTCTACATAAGATTCAACATAATAAATATCAATGGGGTAAAATATGTCTTTGTCGTTCTTTAACGAATTACAACTAAAAATCCTTAAACCAATTATCACAGAACTGTAATAACGAATGAAACAATGGTATGAACATTTTGGTATAAATAATACTCCGATACTTCGGTACGCTATTTTCCTATTGAGATAGCAATTATACCTAAAGCAATCTTCGAATACACAACGTAATAGTAAATAAATAGCAGCTACAGCTACCTTCTCGTCACTGCATTTATCAATCACATTTTCAACAAAATTTTTAACCCTCATTTTGTTTATAACGGAGCTACCGTCTGAGGTAATCAGCAAAAAAACTGGTCGGTATCCAGCTTTCCACGTTCGCCATAATGGCGTCTGCTATAAAAATTTTGACGTAAACTGTTTCCCGACACTGAACTGAAACTTTCGTCTAGCAGGCATTGATTTTCTTAGTTGCCAATGACAGTTGAAATTTGTTATTTTTCATCAACAATGTTTTTTTCTAAAGAACGGGAAATTGAACATTTTGTTAATATAATACCTATTCTATTTTAGGGATAATCAAAACTGTCTAATACTAACGAATCAAAAGCTGTATAGAATGGAGATCCGACAGACTCTCGTATGAAGCGTAGAACCAAATCACTATTGATCGACAGGAATTAGTCGAGTGGTACTTTCGGTTAGATGCTTCGGACGAGAAAGGATGGTGTCAGACTAAAAAATTGTGGTGAAAATAAAAAATAATGTGGCATGGGTTTCAGAATTCAATGATTCGAATAAGTCTTCTGTCGCTCAATGATCAGAAGTTCGCTCATACTGCTAAATGATTAATATTGTTCCTTAGTAGTAGATGTAGATTGATAGTTTAAAAATCACTGATTTTGATACTGTTCTATCGTTTCAAGCCAATTCTACAACTTAGTCGTGCCCAGTAGGGTAGTCATGAGGGAGTACCCAGCGGGACTATAGCTCTTTGAATAATACAAATATAGCGTTTTTTCAAAACTTCTATTACACTAATGGCAAAATGACGACTCTGCAGGACCAAAGGTAAAATTTAAGAACAAAAGAATCTGTACAAGGGGTGAAGAAGAGAGGTATACCAACATCATTAAGGCTCATCTACAGGTGAGCGCAGAGGTGTATTCTGACAGAATTTATATTTCACTTAGTTAGAATATTGATAGGATCCCATGAATTAAACACTAACGAGTTCTAACGTTGCATGATCGATCTTTATCGGTTTGCTTCGTATTCTTGTTCATGCTAGAATACTCTCCCGCACAATAGTTAATGCACATTCTCATTTACACCACCATAATAAAATGGGAAAACGATTCGAACGAATCGCACGGCCAAGGAGGGCCCCCAGGGTGGGTGAGTAACTTAGCAAAGCTATAATGTTTATGTAAGGAAATAGTTAGTGCTTTACATACGGATCCCGGCGATTATCCCATTATACTGAATTAGAAGACCGCCCTTGTGAATCGGTTTAAATTTGAATAAAATTCAAATATGCAGCATTTTAGTTGAAGTTCGAGGACCAGTCATGACTCAACGGTCAATCTTCATTATTTCGGAACACCCGAACGACAAACTGGTTGGCGTATGAATCATACGCCTGTACCAAGCACCAATTCATCGATCGATTATAACATTCTTTATCCCGAGCTTTATCCTATCCTTAGATATAACATATGAAGCATAATTTCTAAATGTAGAGCTTTTATTTTCTGTGTCAGCCCATTTATGATAGTCAGTTGAGGACTGCTACGCTAACAGATCATGCGTCCAGTACGAAAAATGTTTTAAGGCATTGCGAAGATTTAAGCATCCATCGTAAACTTTTAGACATCTAAAAGAATTACTCGACATCTGAAATAAAATAAAATTAGAATTATTGAAGAAATGGCTTATCATTCAATTTGAATTCCTATTTGCACAAGTTCTTCTCATTGAAGAAAAACAAACAACGTATTGGCTGTTATTAGCAACGAATAACATCAATGCTTACTAAGACCTAAATTCCAGTTCATTGTCGGGAAGCAGTTAATGTCAATTTTTTTTATAGCATCCGCCATTATGGCTAGCGTGGAAAGCTGGATATCCGATTCACCATCAGAGAAACTCGAAGACAGCACACAATTAAAATAATCCATTTTTGCGTGGAAGACAGCAACAAAATTGATAAATTTAACAAATGAAACAAAAACGATTAAAAATCAAATACCCATCCGTGTCTTTCATGTTTTCATTTTCCTTCAGCGTAAACATAAACACCAGTTTGACAGTTTGTGTTTGAAAGTATTGGTGAACCTAGGTTGGATCTCAATAAATCGGCAGAGCGAACCTCATTCATTTGGGGTCGGATCTGGTGCGGATCGCGATCCAACCTGAACGAATAACCGAACGTTTTGACAGCTGTTAGAGCGGATCCGGGGCAGAACTAGGTTCGACCCAGCAATAACCGAAAACGACATAAGACTTCTCCCTTCTCCACAACCATGGCACAGGAGGCGTTGGATTTCACACTTGGCGAAAGAGCGACAGAAAGAGGACAGAGAAGCGCACCAGGGACTCGCTCGACAATGCGTCGGGACAGCGCAGACCAGGAAAGTAGGCCCTCGCACACAAAGGTGCACGGCGTAAGGGGAAGCCAAGGGGGAAAAAGCCAGACTGCCACCGGAGAAGAGAGGCCAAACCAAACAAGAGAAGCAGTGGTTGGACGATCAGTGACAAACGGTAGCCAGAGAGAAAAGGCAAGCGCTGCTTATAAAAAACGGAGATTGAATGCTACGCCGACGTGCTCAAAGAAACGCTAAAAAGCTGGCCGACCTTGGTAAAAAGGTTCGTAGCATAAGGCGGGTGAGATAACCCTCATCCTAGCGAAGCGCTCACAGGTACCTAATATGGAGCGTTAGTGCAGGAAGTCCTGGGTGAGAGTATAGAAGTAAGAACTCTGCACGACGAGGTGACCGTAAGCAGCTGACAATGGAGGAGTGAGGTAGCATAGGCGTCCATCCGCTTACGAAGAGAACTGCAGGACACGCTGATTGCCATCAGTATATGCAGTCAGCCTCTACTAATCACCGGTATATCGTGGTCTCCGCTGCCTCGAAGCGCGACACAAATTGCGGACGTGCTAAAGACCGTGTAGGCAGTGCGGCGAAGTTGGCCTTAAAGTGCACACGTGTGATGAAGCAGCATCGTGCTCGCTATGCGCGAAGCTGTGCGAGTTACGCAGTTATATCTCAACCATTGTGTGGCTGTCCAGAAGTTGCGGTTGCTGATGAAAGAGACTATGGACATTTTATTTGTATGAATAAATTTTCAATCCCGAGCAAAACCAGGTACACCCGATTCTGTTTTTACACGGCCGTGTACAAAAATCCCATAAAATTTTTTTGCAAAGTTACTCCATTTTGCATGATTTGAGAAATCATAAAACTCTTTTTACACGGATTTCCAAATTTTGAGCAGACAACTTTTTTTACACGGAACGCATCCTCCGTGTAAAAAAAGAATCGAGTGTACATATAGCTAATGAAAATAAAGTAGAGAATCATCGTGCATTTTGTTTTTCAAAACAGTAGGTTTGAATTTATTGAACAGTTTGTGTTTAGAAAATCTTTACTGCTTATAACAGATTCGACGCAGTGTTATTAAATAATAATAGACCCAACACTAGAATCGTATTACGATAGCTATTTAAATATATCGAAATTGTTGGCACGTAACTGGCAGCCCTGGCGATAAACAGATAAGAGAGATAAGAACAGAGAAGATAGCTTAGATATGTCATGTAGTGTCAACGAGCAGAGGAACGTCAGTATGATAAAAAACAAAGACAGGAAAACGTGGATGAGAGGAGTTGGTGTAAAATTCTGAGGTTAAATTAATTAGACTCGAATTTATTAGGTGGGTAAATCTTATAACCACATGTTTCAAGTAATCAAAAATATAATATTATCCTTAGTGATTACGTCCGATAAGGTCACATTCGATGTTGTTGTAGGCCCACTTTGTTGTGGAGGTGAACTGTAATGTATGTGATAAGTAACATTCGTTTAACATATGAAACCTAACCCTATAAACTATCCTTTTATAGCTTTGAAGCGCATCAATAAAGAGCTTTCAAATCGCAGTACACGAAGTTTGATTCGGCCTAGCAACAGAAATCATTCGAAATGTTGTGTTAATTGTTACGACAAACTTATCCAAAAATAGCGAACGGGTTCTACCGTCTTCAAAGATGAAAATACGGAAATCACTTTAGCTGTTTTGACGTAGCATTACCTTCTTAGAACTTTGCCAAAATTAAAAACTATTTTTGTAATGAAAATTTCTTTTCTCAGTTTAGATGAAAACTTATTCCACTTATCTTCGGAACATAGACGATAATCACATTAAATCCAGAATCTGCTGAAGATTTGGCATCTTTACAGTTCATGATTTTTATGGTTTCTTCTTACGTGTCTTCGTTTCTTGGCAATAATATCCGTTTTCTCGTTTTTTCCGAACTTGAAAACCTATTTGCAGTTGATCAGTTACAGATGGTATTGATGCCAATTCCCTAGTGCCAAGTGTTGTTATTTTGCAAAGGTTTTAATTTGATATCTGTTGCTTCTTTACAGTAAGTTCAGTCACTTTTGACGTAGAGCCATAGTTTACTGGAATAATAAGTTTTATTATCTTTTTGTTTTTTTTTTGCGTATCTAACCATTGGGTATGCACTTTTTGGAACTAAGCGTTGACCGATTTACACGCAACAAGTTGCATTCGATGGGGAATTCAGTATTATTGTTGACTTGAAAATTTGACCTTTTAGACATTGCCTTCTGAAGTTGTTGACAAATTATCGTTTAATTTCATAGGGACCCCTCATTGGGAATAAAAAAGCGAAATTGATGTAAAAAATTAAATCCGACTACCTAAAGTGCTATTTCGGAGTAATTGTTTTCGTTACCTTCTTCAATGCATGAGAAAGACATCAGGTGGATTAATCTAGGTTTCGGATTAATCGGATCTCGAAATGGGTAGATCAAATCACCCATGGATCCAAAGTATCGAGGCAGAAATCCACAAAAAACAAGAACAGTTCTGTTAGGTACCAAGTCACGCTGGCATACAAGAAAATGTTGCCGCAGACCGTCTTGCTAGCGAAGGAAGAAAAAACAACCCTCTGGACATCCCAATACCAGCCAAGGATGCAGCAAAATATGCTAAGTTTGTCATACAACGGAGCTGGGATCAGCTATGACATATCGCACGCGACAAAATTTTCAACTTCTCCGTGGATAGATAATAAAATTCTCTCCGATCAACGTGCCCTAACAAGATTAAGAATCGGGCACACAAGACTTACCCATGAACACCTTATTAGAAGCACAGACCCTCCCGAGCGTGAATGTTGCGGAACCGTAATTGATGGCCGATCTATTCTGCTGGACTGCAAGAAGTATCAAGATGTGCGAACCAAAACTAACAAAGTCTACAAGCAATCCTTCGTAACAACACAGAAGATGAATCCAGACTTATAGAATTCCTTAAAGAAACTAATCTATACAGCCAACTGTAATAATTTGTTTAAGACAAGAATGCACAACAAAAGTGTAAAATGTCGTTAATAAATAATAATAATAATAATGTAGGTGGGAGTTCAGGTGAAATACCCTGGGCGTCCATGAAAGACCACCATTTCGAGCAGGTGGGAGCTGAAGGCCCAATTCCTAAGCACCAATGAAAAACCACCCTCGGGCGAGCACTGGCGCTTGAACCTAGCTATTTAGCACTGTAAAGAATTAAATAACTTCACAGAACCCGTAGCTTCCGGGAATGAAAGCACACCCAAATATGGAGTTACGCTCAAGAAGAATACCACCCATGCGATTGCCCGAGGAGGGAGCCCCTACTGGAGCTGGTCCTGGAACGGGGGACAGAGCGAGCGGCCAGCGGCTAGAGGAAGGAGAGGTGCAACAGCGACCCTCTAGTCATCGGGCTCAGCCCGTGCCGACAAGGCAAAACAGAAACGGCAGCAGAAGAAATCACCAAGGCAATGCTGCACCTCACTTGCTGATGTTGCTGTGGTTGATCGACGTCAATCACTCACGTTAGCGGGCCGCCGACGGCATCGGATCATGTGGACAAGGGAGATAAATCAGTACGTGATCCGTTGCTACTACGTTTGCACCAGGATGGAGACGGATATGTCCGGCAGACCGGCGATGCTGGAGATGTTCAATGAGAGGTTCCCTCGGTTTGCACCCCAGCTTGACCAGAACAAGTTGTACACACGCCAGAGAGCTATTATGTCTCATAATATGCTGACTCCAGAAGACGTAGAGTACATCAAGCGGGAAGTGCAGAGGGAACTAGGAGAGGAGGAGGAGGCAAGATCTAGCAATACGTCGAGAAGGAGTTCTGTTGGGTTGGATGCATCAATCGCAAGTAACCATCGCGATTCGATTACACCTGCCGCTCCAGGACCAACAGTGGAATTACAACGACAGCAATTGGAGGACGAACTAGCTAATCATATGGGCACAGCAGTTACACAGTTCCGTGGGACAGACCCCATGTCCCGACACCGGATACCTAAGTTGCAGTACTCCTATCGGTTGACGAGTACAGTAAGCATCCTTAACCAGGATATTTTGCCACAATACTTGGAAACCGTGGAGAACCTTGAGGAGCTGCAATTTATCGTGTATTCGGCTGCAGTGGCTGTTGTAAGAACGTTGGGATTGCGAACGCGCCCACAAGGTGAGAGTGATGGACGTGCACGCCCCAAAGCATGAAAACCCGCGTGGATGCGACGTCTGGATGCGGGTGCATCGCCACACTGCGGTCAAAGGTTGGTCGATTAACACAGTACAAGGAGGGGAATCGATCAACCAGGCTAGTTCGGAATGTTGCTGAAATTGTGAAGCCCACAGAACTCCGAACATAACTGAGATCCTCGACACCCATGTACAGCGGTTGAGTGCTCTTGCTAAACGACTGCGACGTTATGGAGAATGTTCGAAGAGGAAGGAGCAAAATCGAATGTTCAACATCAACGAAAGGGAGTTCTACAACCACATCCGAAACGACAAAGCCGACTTTGGCGAGGGCCTTCCGGAGATTGGAGAAGTCACGCAGTTTTGGTCCAATCTATGGGAGAACCCCGTCATACACAACGGCGATGGGGTGTGGATGGCAGAAGAAGAGCAATATTGTGGTGGAATTGGAGACATGACCGCTATCAACGTGACCGCCCAAGACATACGTAAGGCTACTCGGTATACCAGGAATTGGGCTGCACCAGGACCCGATTTTGTGCATAATTTCTGGTATAAAAACTCACAACGGTCCACGGGCGGATGGCGGAATGCTTCAACACGGTACTAGATAACACCGAGCAGCTACCGGAATTCATCACTAGGGTGTCACTTATCTTCTGCCGATGGATCGGAACACTTTGAACCCAGCCAAGTACAGACCAATAACGTGCCTTTCGAGTCTGTACAAAGTGCTGTCATCGGTAATAGCGAGGAGGGTGCAGAACCATTGCGACGTCAACAACCTGATGACCGAGGAACAAAAGGTTGTCGACGTAACACACGAGGCTGCAAGGATCAGGTCATCATTGATGCAGTCGTTTTTGGGCAGACCACCCAAGCAAAGAAACCAAAGCATGGCGTATATCGACTATAAAAGGCATACGACTCAGTACCTCACTCGTACCTTCTTAAGGTACTGCAGTTGTATAAGATAGACGGTAACGCCATCAGGCTAATGCAGCACGCTATGGGGATGTGGAGCACATCCCTACACATTACCGACGGAGAAAAGGTGTTACGGTCCAGGACTTTCAGCATCAGGAGGGGCATATTCCAAGGCGATACCTTTAGTCCTCTATGGTTTTGCCTTGCCATGAACCCTCTTAGCAGAGCACTCAACCAACACAACTATGGCTATCATTTGAAGAGTGGGGAAAGGAGTACAAACATTACCCACACCTTTTTTATGGCTCATTTGAAGCTGTTTGCGGAATCTATGGAGAAGCTGCACCAATTTCTGCGGCTTGTAACGGTATTCAGCAACGACACCCGGATGGAGTTTGGTATCAATAAATGTCGATCCATACATCTACACCGGGGTCACCTGGTGGATGCTGACAGTTTCCGCATCAACGAACAGGAGGAGATTCGAAACATGGTTGAAGGCGAAACGTACAAACTCCTAGGTTTCCTGCAACTGAAAGGAATTCACCATACGATGATCAAGAAAAGCTGCAGGAAAAGTTCTTGCATCGTGTCAACGGTATTTTGAAGAGCCTCTTGTCGGCCGGCAACAAGGTGAAGGCGATAAACATGTTTGCTGTGCCCTTGTTGACATACAGTTTCGGGGTGGTGAAGTGGACCAAGACTGACTTGGAGGCGTTAGAACGAGCAGTACGAGTGGCGTTCACTAAGCATCGCATGCGCCATCCAAAATCGTCCATTGAGAGAGTCACCCTGCCACGTACAGTAGGAGGAAGAGGCGTCACCGATATTCAAACACTATGTTTTTCCCAGATCCAGCAGTTGCGTGGAAAGCCAGAACCGCCACGAAATCTATCGCGCTGTGTGTGAAGCTGACCACGGATTCAGTGCCCTGCATCTGGCGCAGGAGGACTATCAGCTGAATTGCGACATCAAATCTGTAGACGAGATGATCGCATAGTGGAAGCAGAAGGAGTTGCATGGGACGCATCTCCATCAACTGGAGCTGGAATATATCGATAAAACGGCGTCGAATACGTGGCTGGTGCGGGGTGAACTCTTGTCGGAAACAGAAGGATTCATGGTAGCCATCCAGGACCGGGTAATTGCGACGAAGAACTATCGGCACTATATATTGCACGAAAACGTGGAGGACCGCTGCAGGAAGTGCAATTCAGTAGGAGAGACGATCGAACATATCGTGTCCGGGTGTTCAGCCTTAGCTGATTCAGCCTATCTCGGTCGTCATAACGAAGTAGCCAAGATTGTGCACCAACAGCTTGCTTTAAAGCACAACTTGGTTAACCAGTTTGTCGCCTACTACAAATATGTGCCTGTCCCGGTTCTGGAAAATAGTTTCGTGAAGCTGTACTGGGATCGCGAGATCATAACGGATGTCCTCATTCGTGCCAATCGGCCCGATATTGTGGTCTACGACAAAAGGATGAAGCGGGTAACCCTCATCGACATTGCTGTACCGCTAGACCATAATGTCCTAACAACATTCTCCAACAAGATTGCGAAGTACCACGACTTGGCGAAGTAGTTGAAGCAGATGTGGCACGTGGAGGACGTGCGTATAATTCCGGTTGAGATCCACAGAGCCTAATCCCTTTGGCATTCAGATTGCCCGGGGTAGGTGAAAATTCCCAGCACGCTTGCTGAAGAAGTGCCAAAACTCTATAATAATAATAATAATATGCTACTATTGTTTCAATATAGATTCACAAATTTTCGAAAGAATTGTTTTTAAATTTAGGAAATTCTGCACTCTGAGGAATGGTTTATTCTGAGACTGGGGAGTGGTATTATGGGGGAATGGTTTTGTTAACTATGGCTTTCTGGCAAATGTTATAGAATCGTTTAAAACAGTCTGGTCGAAAATTGAATCATCAACTGGATGTGGCTTTTCGAAATTTCGAATTGCAGCGTATTTCTTTCAAGATAGAAAAGAAACAGATGCTTTGAAATTCTATGATAAATTTATTAGGAATACAGATAAAATATCATTTTTGAAAAGAAATAATGAGGAACTGAGATAAACCGGAGTTTTTTTGATAAAAAAATACTCAAAATTAATTTTAGAACTTACGAACACATGCAAAGGAAGATAAATAATATCTATAAAATTACATTAAACATCATTTGGCCCTTAATGAAATCTAAATAAATTTTAATACAATTCAATTTATTTTTAAATTTTATGTTTTTTTATGATGTAATTTAAAAAAAACTGATGTCAAAGGAAAACAAATATAATAATCTGGGCATTACAATAAAAGTACGTTTTACAAAAAATATTATGAAAATATATTTTGTAAGGCCAGGAAAAAAAAGCTAAATCAATATTTCGGCGCAACAATTGATAGAGCTCTAGTCTTGCAATGTCTTGCTTCAGTTACCAATTTGTAGAACAGAAGACATCCGAGGAAGCATCAAAACTCCTCGAGACAATATTTTCTACGATAAACAGCTGTCAAGAAACAAACAAAACAGAGCTTTTCCTGACTCATCACCTAATGATTTTAGCAGAAAATAAACTGCACTTTTCCCTTTTACCATCGCCACTCCAAAGTGGGGCGAAACCAACGCACCGAGCCGTGCACCATCCGGGAGAACAGGTTTTGAAAACATTCCGTACCCGCACTTTCCTCCACCCGGAAACCACTTACCTAACTTTTCCTCCGCAAAATTGGCACTCGGAGCCCTGCCATCCGTCCGGGCAAACGCAGGTCCCATTGCGGCAGCTGCCCCCGTTCATGCACTTGATGTCGGAACATTTGCCAACGGAGGTCGTGCCCGCCAGGCTGATCCCCGAGTTACTTCCGCCTGCCAGGGTCAGCACGCAAAACTGTATCAAAATCAGACCCAGCGGCCAGAAATGCACCCACCAAACACTGCTGGCCAATCGCAGCGGCCACTTTCTTCGACACTTGGATTTCGTTGGCACCGGATCGTCGGACATTTTCCGCGGAACGTTCCGCCCGCTGGGGGGAACCTTGCACTTTCAATCAGACTATTCGACTATACTTCTTCCGTAACACGCCCCCTCCACCCCGCGCGCCTAGCTGCCCTAACCAGTATTAAAATAAAATCTTCCAGACAGCAGCTTTTCACTTCTCACAGCACGACATCGATGAGGAGAAAAATATCAGCGAACCAATTTCGCCTCAGCTCTTCTTCCACCACAAAACATTTTTCCACACTTCTGTGTATTTTACTTTTGCTCTCCACTAAATTTCTTCCACCATCATGATTCAGATCAAAATAATCCCAACAATCAACGGAGCCATATTATCGTCCAAATGTATTAGCGAAAACAACAATAATCTAGATCACGGTTGTCCACTATTTGATTATTTTTTTCTTGGATTTTCTCGATGACGGCGCAACCGAATGTGCAACTTTGGCGACGGATTTTGGATTTTGACTTCGCGACTGGCTGTCCTCCTATTTTTTTTCTCTTTTGTGACGTTTATAATTTTTCGTCTTCTTTTTTTTAATGATGGTAATGATGGGTAATGATGCTTCTTATTATTTCGATGATGAAAAATATTGACATTCCCATGTTTTGTTTTCTTTTGACGTTGGACTACGTCTGTCTTTTATATTCCGTGTATAGAGTACAGTATTCCCCCGCTTATCCGGACCTCGCTAGTCCGACGACTCGTTAGTCCGGATCTCGCTAATTCGGATTTTTCCGGATTAAAAAGTATCAACACCCATTTAAACACATTATGCTGTCAGTTTTCAAATTTGTGCTGTGATTTTGTTTTGGTTCATTTGTATGGATTTGACGATTTGACAGTCGGATTAACGAGAGAAACCCCGATAGTCCGGCCATACATTTGTCGGATCAGCGGGGGTATATTTGTTGCGACGCCACATTGAACAGGTCTAGCGTTGAACAGGCCTAACGCGCAACATAGCTGCAACATGACAGCCTGCGCGCGATAGTAGTGGTAGATAGAGAGAGTGAGTGTAGGATGTAGAAGTAGTAGAGAGAAAAGACGCAAACAAGGGCAGAAAAGGTGAATAAAGATTTTTGCGATCGAAAAGTAAAGTCGAGAGTGTTTAGTTCGGTGATAATAAAGTTTTATTTCGAAATTGAATTTGTGAGCTTGGTAGTGGAAAATATTGTACGACGATCCCCAGACTCGACCATTCAGAATAGCCGTTCCTGAAATAGTCGTTCAAATCGTCGGTGAGTAAAATGACGTGACAATCTGTCAAATGGATTATCGATGACAATCAAGATGTCATAATCATCTGATCTCGGTTTGTTTATACATTCTACAAATTTGATGTAAAATATTGTTGTTAAAACAAATACTTGAATTTTTGCAAGATGGAAAATCAGATTTTGAGAAATGTTGTGCATAAACACGCAAAGTGTGAATACGAAGTACCATTGTCTGTACGGGTACTTCTTCCTTGGTCTTTCACGTAGCCAACTGGCTGTTATTTACCATAAAGCTAAAACGACAATTACTTTATGGATCAGAGCTTATGAAAAGGATAATTCTTTATCAGCGATTCAACGTGCCAAAGTTTTCCGGAAATTCGACGAACATAAACGAAATTGGATTGTAGAATTGTACAAAAAGTACCCGATACTCTACTTAGATGAAACTCGACATAGATTTAGAAACCATTTCGGAGTATCAATCAGTGCCTCTTCAATTTGTAATATCCTGCATGCCTACGGAATGTCCTGGAAGGCATTAGAACGACGTGCGGTCCAAATTCGTGAAGATGATATTATCCGGTTTACCAACGAGCTTTCTTGTTTTTTGTGGGGATTCGAACAATTAGTTTTCCTTGATGAAGTTGCTTTCGCAAACCGCGAAATGTTACGTAGTCGAGGTTACGGTTTAAAAGGGAAAAGTTTAGTTTATCGGGGAGAATTTAGGAGAAAACCTCGAGTGTCTTGCCTTTGCTTTTTGGGAGAAACTGGAATAATAGACTCATTCGAGACTGAGGGAACATTTACAAGACAAAAGTTTTTGATTGCTGTCGTAGAATGGCACTTCGAAGCACAGTAAAAAGCTATCCAGGAAAACACTCAGTGTGGATTATGGACGGGGCTCGCATACACTGTGATTTGAATATTGTTCAGTATCTGAGGTCTTTGGGGACCATTCCAATATACTTGCCAGCGTATTGCCCCTTCTATAATCCAATCGAGATTGTATTTGGACTGGTAAAACGTTACCTAAGGAGACATTAGGGCACGGCAAATGCTGGGTAAAGCGTACCATTGGTACTTCGCGTACCTGAAGGAATAAAATAGACCCCATCTCGCGGTCCTTAGCCTCTTACCCAGCAACTCCTATCCCTACCTTCCCGCGGTGCTGGCGGGATACGAGCAACCTTAGGGAAGATCGGGTAACCAACCCCGGTGGGAACTATGGTCGTATGCTGACAGGGAAGGGGGTTTGCTCCTCTTCGGAGGTGCAAATCTTATTGAGCGTCTGTTCTCCATGTCAGGATCGGCTCACAACAGCGTCTGTTCTCCATGTTAGGGCGACTGATCATCGTCCGAGTGCCAGCGAGGACTCTAAGTGAAACTGTGCACCATGGTCCACCGGAAATAAGGAGGAATGGTCCTCCGGAAATTTAGGGGTTTGGTGTCAGGCCTGCAAGCCAGCCTTTATAAAATCATAAGCAACGAACAATCAACAAGAGAGTACGGACCGGAACCATCGGCGAAGACCACTGCGACGAAAAGGGAGTAGCGATTGGAAACTTGGTTCGTGGAACTGCAAATCTCAACTTCATCGGGAGCACACGCATACTCACCGATGTGCTCAAGGACCGTGGATTCGGCATCGTAGCGCTGCAGGAGGTTTGTTGGAAGTGATCAATGGTGCGAACGTTTAGAGGTAATCATACTATCTACCAGAGCTGCGGCAACACATGGGCGATATGCAAAGGCGCGTGATCGGGTGGTGGCCGATCAATGAAAGAATGTGCAGGTTGAGGATCAGGCCGGTTCTTCAACTTCAGCATAATCAACGTCCATAGCCCACACTCCGGAAGCACTGATGATGATAAGGACGCATTCTACGCGCAGCTGGAACGTGAGTACATGACAGCTGCCCAAGCCACGACGTCAAAATCATCATAGGAGATTTGAACGCTCAGGTTGGCCAAGAGGAGGAGTTTAGACCGACTATTGGAAAGTTCAGCGCTCACCGGCTGACGAACGAAAACGGCCTACGACTAATTGATTTCGCCGCCTCCAAGAATATGGCCATTCGTAGCAGCACCTACTTCCAACACAGCCTCCCGTATCGGTACACCTGAGATCACCACTGCAGACAGAATCACAAATCGACCACGTTTTGATTGATGGACGACACTCCTCCGACATTATCGACGTCAGGACATATCTTGGCGCTAACATCGACTCGGACCACTATCTGTTGATGGTTAAACTGCTCCCAAAACTTTCCGTCACCGACAATGCTCAGTACCGACGACCGTCGCGATACGACCTAGAACGACTAAAGGAACCTGATGTCGCCACTGCATACGCTTGGCATCTCAAGGCAGCTTTGCCGGAAGAGGGTGAGCTCGATGGGGCCCCTCTTGAGGACTGCTGGAGTACAGTTAAAGCAGCCATTAACGACGCAGCGGAGAACATCATCGGGTATATGGGTCGAAGTCGACGGAACGATTGGTTCGACGAAGAGTGCAAACAGATTCTGGAGGAGAAGGACGCAGCGCGGGCGGTCGCGCTGCAGCAAGGTACCCGGCAGAACGTGGAACGTTATAGACGGAAGCGGAGACAGCAGACCCGCCTTTTCAGGAGAAGAAACGCCGCCTGGAAGAAGCGGAGTGCGAGGAGATGGAACAGCTGTGCCGTTCTCAAGATACACGCAAGTTCTATCAGAAGCTCAACGCATCCCGCAAAGGCTTCGTGCCGCGAGCCGAAATGTGCCGGGATAAGGATGGGAGCATCTTGACGGACGAACGATGTGGTGATCGAAAGGTGGAAGCAGCACTACGAGGAACATCTGAATGGCGCTGAGAGTACAGGCAATGAAAGTCAAGGCAGCGGAGGAGATGACTACGTCAGTTCAGCGGACGATGGAAGCCAACCAGCCCCCACCTTGAGGGAAGTTAAGGATGCCATTCAACAGCTAAAGACCAATAAAGCAGCTGGTAAGGATGGTATCGGAGCTGAGCTCATCAAGATGGGCCCGGAAAAGCTGGCCACTTGCCTGCACATACTGATAGTCAGAATCTGGGAAACCGAACAGCTACCGGAGGAGTGGAAGGAAGGGGTTATATGCCCCATCTACAAGAAAGGCGACAAACTGGAGTGTGAGAACTTTCGAGCGATCACCATCCTTAATGCCGCCTACAAAGTGATATCCCAGATCATCTTCCGTCGTCTGTCACCCTTAGTGAACGAGTTCGTGGGAAGTTATCAAGCCGGCTTCGTTGACGGCCGCTCGACAACGGACCAGATCTTTACTGTACGGCAAATCCTTCAAAAATGCCGTGAATACCAGGTCCCAACGCACCATCTGTTCGTTGGCGGCATACGACAGTATAGACCGTGTAGAGGCTATGGAAAATTATGGACGAGAACAGCTTCCCTGGGAAGCTTACCAGACTGATCAAAGCAACGGTGGATGGTGTGCAAAACTGTGTGAAGATTTCGGGCGAACACTCCAGTTCGTTCGAATCGCGCCGGGGACTAAAGACAAGGTGATGGACTTTCGTGCCTGTTGTTCAACATTGCGCTAGAAGGTGTCATGCGGAGAGCCGGGTGTAACAGCCGGGGTACGATTTTCAACAGATCCAGTCAATTTATTTGCTTCGCGGATGACATGGACATTGTCGGCCGAACATTTGCAAAGGTGGCAGAACTGTACACCCGCCTGAAACGTGAAGCAACAAAAGTTGGACTGGTGGTGAATGCGTCAAAGACAAAGTACATGCTTGTGGGCGGAACCGAGCGCGACAGGGCCCGCCTGGGAAGCAGTGTTACGATAGACGGGGATACCTTCGAGGTGGTCGAGGAATTCGTCTACCTCGGATCCTTGCTGACGGCTGACAACAACGTTAGTCGTGAAATACGAAGGCGCATCATCTGTGGAAGTCGGGCCTACTACGGGCTCAGAAGAAACTGCGGTCGAAAAAGATTCGCCACCGCACCAAAATGTGTCATGTACAAGACGTTAATAAGACCGGTTGTTCCTCTACGGACATGGAAACATGGACAATGCTCGAGGAGGACTTGCAAGCACTCGGAGTATTCGAGAGACGGGTGCTTAGGACCATCTTTGGCGGTGTGCAAAGAAGACGGTGTGTGGCGGCGAAGAATGAACCATGAGCTTGCCCAACTCTACGGCGAACCCAGTATCCAGAAGGTAGCTAAAGCCGGAAGGGTACGATGGGCAGGACATGTTGCAAGAATGCCGGACAGCAACCCTGCAAAGATGGTGTTCGCTTCCTGATCCGGCAGGTACGAGACGGCGTGGAGCGCAGCGAGCGAGATGGGCAGACCAGGTGCAGAACGACTTGGCGAGCGTGGGGCGTATCCGAGGATGGAGAGATGCGGCCTCGAACCGTGCATTGTGGCGTCAAATTGTTGATTCAGTGTTATCTGTTTAGATGTTAACTAAATGAATGAATGAATGAAGGAGACATTATGTTGAACATGATAGAACGCCATTATCACTGATTTTTGGAGCAGCTTTGACCAAGTTTACCAACTATAATTGCTCGAGTTTATTTAGAAAGTGTGGATATTCGCCAAATGGTCAATTCAATCCTTCTCTTTCTTCTTGAATTGTTACGTCTACTTAAGTTAACGCCTATCCAAGAATTTTCTATAAACGTATTGTACACCGATAGAAACCTTTTAAAATTCGTGTACCTTTCTGACTAATAAATGAAATGAAATACTTTTATCTTTTTTTAATTGCATAAACAATTTACTTCATATATAATAACAAGAACAAATAGGTACAATACCCATTCCAATTATTCCAGATGATCAACATTGACAGCATCAGTAACTTTGGATGCCAACATTCGGCTGAACTCACTTTCCTCTGGCCGAGGTGTAAGGTAGCCTTTAAGAGAAACGCGGATTGAAAAAGGCTCCTCATTAATGATGAGCACAGCGGCGCGTTTTGACAGTTAAACCATGTATTTTCTGTCAAAACCTGCCGCTGCGCTCACCATTCTAGATGGGCCATAACTCTGCCAACACTGCAGTCAGTCTGCTTCATCAAAGAACAACACATGAAAAGGAAGAAATCTTGGAAGAAATGGTTTATCCAGCTAAAATTTCACATACCGCTATTTAATATGCTCGCATCACATAACAATAGAATCCAATACCTACGCGAGTTTATGATAAAGACCGATAGATTACTATCAAAGCTTGCAAACGACGGGTCGTGAGGTTACCACCCTTGAATTTATGTGTTATAACGTCGAGTGCGTTAGCATAGGCGTGAGCGTTCTCCTTCCCTGATGTATTGCTTAATCGCGCGCCGTGGGATACGGACTGGCCATGCTAATTTGCTTTGCTAATTTGATTTGCAAATCACAATATTTCAGTGAACGTTTAGATTATTTCGGCATCAACATTTCAAAAGGGCGAAACTGCTTTGGTAAACAAGAGCTTCTCACGTCGCTGGTGGGCTAATTTGAGCCCACCCACGCAATTCAACGCCACTGATGGAGCAGCGAATCCTCTTCTATCAATCAATGGTGCTTGGATGTTGTGGGTGGGCTCAAATTAAACCCTGCTGACACCAAACATTGTCTTGTTCTAAGTAGTTCATACCTAATGATATGTGACCATTAGAGTGTGGATTTTTTTCCATGCGAATCCGAAAAGGTTAATACGCCCAAATCCCAAATTAAGCCTGAACTATTTTTGTTTTTGGATGTGTGAAATATTTCTTAAGGCTGGTTTACAGTTCGGAAAACGTGTCCCGGGATTTGGTCTCCCATGTAATTTAAATGGGAGCGGGATTTGCGTTTCCCGTGACAGGAGCAGAAGTCTACACGAAAAATATATTTTCTGAAGTGTAAACCCAATCTCGGGAAAAGTGTACGGTTAAAATCCTGTGTGAGAGATGCAAATCCCGTGAAGCACTTACCGTATTGAATTGATTCCGCACAGGGGGAAATGTGTAATCTATGACGGAAATTTATTATGGGAAGAATTTAGTTAAGTGGATAGTGAAAAGTGAGAAATGTAGAGAAGTGTGAAGAGAAAACTAAGGAATGATAAGTGAGAAATGAAAAATGAGTAAAGTAAGCAATGGAGCAATGAGCAGTGAGAATAGAAGTAAGAAGTTTACAATTAGAAGTGAGAGTTGAGTAGTGAGAAATGAGTAGTGTAATGAGTAGTGAGAATGAGGCGCGAGAAGTGAAGAGTATAAAGTGAGTTATGAAGAGTGAGAAAAGATAGGTGAAAAGTGACTAATAAGAAGTGAGAAGTGAAGAATGATAAGTGAAAAAATGAGTTGTGCGAAGTGAAATGAATAGTGAGAAGTGGGGAATTGAGAATGAAGTAAGAAGAGTAAAGTGAGAAATGAGTACTAAGAAGTGAAAAGTGAGCAGTGATAATTTAGGAATAGTGCATAGGTGAGGACTCGCTCTATCTCATTCGCACCCACTCGCTCTAACTCATTCTCACTCACTCGCTCTAACTAATTCACTCTCTCATTCACTCTCTCATTCACTCTCTCAATCTCACTCATACACACACATTCTCACTCACTCGCTCAATCTCCCTCACTCACTCACATTCAGCCCAACAAACATTCACTAGTTGAACTAACATCAGAGTGATGATTTAATTCAGCGCTGTGTTGAATTATGTCTGTACTATTTCTTATCACAACTTCTGTTCAAGCATTGTTAACACAATTTTGGCGAAGTTATACAACTACATCATCTCATTTTGAAAATAACTTTATTAACTGATTCGTTAAACCTTTAATAAGCATTTTACTAAGCCTCAATTCAGCTACATGTGAATTCTTCGAAAATAATAACGCATGAAGGTAACATCAGTAAGATCTTCAATGAACGTATTTTGAAGCAATTACTATTTTCTACATAATCACTTTTTTAAAAATTTTTCCTAAATCGGATCTCGAACTGCTGACCTTTGATCATCCGCCGGTTACGTTGTCATCTACGCCATCCTTGATTTGTTAGTTACGGCTCACTCAATGCATAACATAAATAATCTAATTGCAAATATGAATCATAATTGGACTCTTATTCAATAAGTCGATCTGTCCTAACTACAGATTTGTTACAATAACTGTACAATTTTTATTTCAACCATTGTTCAATCAGTCATTGCAACCATCGCACACTAGGAAAATACGTAAAATAATGTCGATAAACGATAAAATAAAATCCGTCCCCAATGCTATTTATGAATTTATGAAAATAAAATCAATGTATATTCAGCCTTCCTCAGAATCTCTTGATAATCGGTTGCGATATGATTGTCAAATGCTAAGATAATTTCAAATTATTTCGCCGCAATAAAGATTTCAAAATCCATGCGATAATATTGGGATTCCACACATCAAAGATTCAATAATTTTCCGATGTTATTCAACGGCGTTATGTCCGGCTTTTAGTAAATTTAGTTCCGCATGAATGCATGATTTTTTTATTGCTCCAGAAGTTTTGTTCGTTATAATCTCCGACAGTTTAATAAATCACGAAAATAAAAAAGCATGTCTTGAAAATAAATCATTATTTTTCTATAAATCAAATTTCCCAGATCTAGAACCCTGATTTTCTCTCAAACTGAAAAGCATGTTTTCCCACTGTGCGATAGATCAGATGAAATTTGAAATCCAATAGTTAAGAAGGACAAAGGGAAAGAAGGATGTCTAATGCCTGCTTATTAACTTACTATTCAAAACTCAATTCGACCACCCACTTTCAGAGCATCACATCATAGTCGAACAGAGAACTTTAAAAATCATTAGTTCAGTACATTGTTAAACTTCCCAATGTGCTGAAAATGTGATAAAACGAAAACGTAAGTTCGACTTCAAATAAAGGTAGTAAACAAATGAATAGGCCATGTCGAATATTAGTTAGATTAAATGCTGAAATGAAATCTGTCTAGCAAATTATTCAGCATCCATTTTATTCAGCTACAAAGATCACAAAAAACGCAGGCGTGCATCGATGCGGCGACGCTGCGTTACCGCTTTTTCCCGATGCACAAATGCGTCCTTTCAACGCCACCGTGTGCACGCAGCGTTGAAAAAACGCTACGTGGGCATCGGGCCTTACTCATTTTCACTCACTCGTTCACTCATTTCCTCTTTCTCTCCCACTCAATCGCTCTCTCTCATTCATTCTCTCCCTTTCTCTCTATTGGGCAGAGCTAATAAAAGACGCGTGTGTTCTAGGTAACGGACAAACTAGTAATGAATTAGTATATTGCAATTACAAATATTAAACATATGTCATGGGTTGCTACGAATGTAGATTTGCATCTGCTAACACTCCTCCTCAACCCATGGGTCGTTGTAATCCCATAGCTTCATGGACATAAATCCATCTTTGCAGCTGGTAATGGATTTGGTCAATCCGTCGGCGGGTCTGCTTTGTCTGTGCTGATGTAAGCAATCCTAACTTCGCCCTTCTTCCCAAGCATCACGGATAAAATGGTGACGGATATCGTATATAAGTTTGGTCCTTGGTTGATACCCACCATTCTTTGCCACGGATATTGCGCTTTGATTGTCACAATGGATCATAATTGGCTGCTCCTCCTCGAACAAACTTCGCCAATCGCTTCCACCATAAAGCTTCCTGAACTGCAGCCGACAAGGCCATATTCGGCCTCACAGGTGGATAAAGCCACGGTTACCGTTTGTTGCCGTTTGCAACACCACGATATGGCTCCTCAGCCAGGCGGTAAACACGTATCCCGTAGTGGACTTCCTATCATCATGGTCTGAAGCCCAGTCGGCATCCGAAAATCCTTCGATAATTGACTGCTTGTTGCGACGGTACGCTTTACTAGGCGATATATGGAAATTCGCTTTTACATACCGCATCAGATGTTTCACTGCATTCCAGTGTCGTTCGCCAGGATTGGAATTTCGAATCTGCTAAGCACATTAACCGCATAGCAAATATCCGGACGTGTACTTTGCGCTAGGTTACATTAGGCACCCACAGCCTCCTGATATGGAACATTCTTCATTCGTTCTTCTTCTTCTGTAGTTGACGGACACATTTTTTCGTCAACTTCTCACGGACATTCATTGGTGTACTGACTGATTTGCACTTAGACATTTGAAACCGTTCAAGCATCGAATTGATATACGATTCCTGATCCAAAGTAATAGCTTCGTTGGTTCTCTCGATCCGTATACCCAGGACGTGTTTCGCTGGTCCAATGTCTTTCATCTTCAAACTCCTGACAACAATTTTTAATTTCTACTTTCTTCCAGCGCTTGCAATTACTGAAAATGAGGACATCGTCACGACATATATTGCAACGAACAATATTTTCCCTATTGCATATACATGATAGTATACGGCAGGGATCATACATGTAAGGTACATTCGAGGCCAAACTTGCGGAGGGCAGCATCTAGCTTGGAATTCCCAGACACGGCTGGATTGTTTTAGCCCATAGAGAGCTTTATTAAGGCGGCAAACTTTGGACTTCTTGCCACCGTCCACGAAGCAGGTGGTTGCTCCATGTAAATCTCTTCTTCAAGCTCGCCTTGCAGAAATGCCGTTACTTGCGTCCATTTTGATCCACGTCGAGTTCCATCGCGCTGCCAGGGCGAAAAGATATCGCAGGGAACCATACCGGACCACGGGGGAGTGGGTGTCCTCATAATCCACACCCCTTTCGCTGCGAATATCCTTTAATGACCAGTCTGGCCTTGTATCAGGTCAACATTTCTCATCGTGCATCAGTCTTCTTACGGTATACCCATTTTGCAGCTTTATGGGCTGCCTTCCTGCCGGTAAATCTGTCAGCGTCCACGTTTTGTTAGAATGGAGTACCTCATGCTCTTCAATCATAGCGCTTTTTCCAGTGCTTTCCACCATCGGCTCAAGCGAGCCAAAGCTTCATTGTGTGTCATCGGCTCATCCGGGATCGTCTGATATGTATTTGGCACCAGCATCGGGAACATTCAAAAATATTATCATTTGAATACTTGCCCGGGGCAGGCGCCCTTATCAGGCAGAGAGCATCTAAACCGCTGCCGTGCACATATTACCGCTAGTAGGCCTTTGATTTGGGCACGAGCAGGGCGCAACGATATTCTCAGTCACGGATGTTGATGACGTAGTACGTTCATCTATTGAATCCTGTAAATTTTGAAGACGGCAAGCCTTTGTTCATACGTTGAAAATCTTTATACTTGTCTGAGAGAAAGCGCTCCCGACCGCTGCGCCTCAACGCCTGGGCGATTTTGAAGATGTTTGCGGTGGGAGCGCAGGGTCAGATGAATCGTCGCATCTTGAAATGATTCATTGTTTTCATCGCCATCGAGTTTACTTTCTTCTTCTCTTGATCTGGATTATTATAATAGCCATTCTTGGTGATGGATTGTTAGCACATCTTCACTGAATTGAGCCTCAAAAATCTTGATGTTGGTTTTTATTTTCGCTTTTGTCAGGTCAGTAGTTATGACCCCTTCTTCAATAAAAGAAACGTCACGGCTTTTGAAAATCTTCCTAGTCTTCAGATTGAACAAACGATAACTTTCGATTCCTCGTCGTAGCCGGTAAGGATGCACTCGTTCGCTTTCTGATCCCACTTCCTTCGTTTTGCTTCGGCACATGGGACATAACCGTAGTACCAAATCTCGGATATGAGACAGATTTGTTTATGACCTGTCAGGCTTCCTCCGGAGTCTTTCGATCCCTTCGCTGGTGATCTGTTGATCAGATATACAGCACGCTAACTCTCCCAAAATGCTTTTGATAGTTTGGCTTCATATGCATGCGCTCTTCTACTGTACGATTGACCCGCTCAGCAAGTCCATTCTGCTCCGTGTGTACTCCACTGTGGTTTGATGACGGATCAGTTGCTTGAGATGGTTTCAAAATTCCAGTTCTTGAATTCAACCGTTGTCTGTTCTCAGAATCTAATTTTTTCCTGTTTGGTGCTCGCCATGTTTTGAAAGTCTTTAAATTTTGCAGCACTTCTTCCTTTGATTTAGTGCGAAAAATATAAAAATTTTACGAGTTTTATCGTCCGTAAATGATGGTAGTACGGGCTCCTCCCAAAGATGCTTCTTCCATTGGTCCGCAAATGTCTGAGTGGACCAGTTCATACCTCCTTGCCCGTGATCCAACGTGTTTGAAGGGCAATCGTGTTTGCTTTCAACGGCACAAATTTTACCTTCACCATTTGTATGTCGTAGTTACACTTAGAGCAAATTTTGGAGTTTGCCAATCCTCCAGGGCTCAGATGTCCCATGCGTTGATGCCACACTTGGCAGTCGCTTGAGATGAAAACGTCACACTTCAGAGTACTTTTCTAACTCAAACAACCCATTCAGACGCATCCAGTAGCGATTAATTTTCCGCTGGTTTATGACTTCAACCAGTTTTCTAAAGGTAATAGTATGACCTTGGTCAACAATCTTACCTACTGACAGAAGATTTGACAGTTCTGGAATCAGCTCGATTTTACTTCGTCGTATTTGGATTACAGCTGGGCTGAGCAGATCCTTCGAATTTTCATCAAATTTTTGTTCGCCCGATACTGCCTTCCCTTCACATGTTTTCTAACAGACTTCCGTTGTTGGTAAGATGTTTGGCAGATCCCGAATCAAAATACCAATTGTTGTCCGTGCAGCTCACGAACGAACAGCACAGTGCAAAAGCATCTCCTTCCTTTCTTGTTGATTTCGCTTCGGTGGTAATTTACGCAATTTTCGCTATGTGACCATATTTTTCACAACGTCGACATCTCGGTCCTTTACCTTTACGTTGGTACTCGCGTTGCTATGGTAACGTAGATATTTCTTTCCGAAATAAACGCCGGTTCCAAGTAGCGCTGACAAATCCTCTCCTGGAGCAACTTGGTTTTGATGATGTCACCTGTTATCTGTATTCCAGAATTTCCAGTCCCATCACCATGGGCCGATATTCCTGCGGTAGCCCCGCCACAGCAGCATACCAATCCATCGGTCGTCAAGAGGAAAACCGATTCCAATCAGCTGGTGAGCAGTCGAAATCATCCGTTACTACGCCTCCATCGATTCAGAGTTCTGCAAATTCGTCGTGATGAGCTTGTGTATAATGCCCACTGGCGGTCAAACCGTTCTTCGAAGGTGTTTCTCCTTCGTCCAGACTTCCGCCGCCTTTGACTTCTGACGTGAATATAGTTCACCGGATCGATCAGCGTATTATTTTACCTCGCCTTCTGTCCTTCCTTGCATCTGGCTGGGATTGTTCTGGATTGAGTTTCGGCTCCACCCTTCCAGAGATCTTCCACTTCCAGATAGGTCTTGACTGCAAACTTCCACGTTCTCCAGTTCTCGCGACCGACCAGCCCTCAATTTGAGGGTGGCTCTGTGTTGAAACTCTGCGCTGTGCTTCTTCTTGACGCCATCCGGATCCACCACTTCTACGGACCCTAGGCATTTTCACTCCAATCTAACTTTTTCACTTCCGCATCCCTAGTACGTTTAGCAATACGTAACTTCG